>NW_015505390.1:301687-309350 GCF_001515645.1 Sinocyclocheilus grahami | reverse complement strand
TTTTTTATATTTAAAGAATTTGCCACTGATGATTCAAACGCGAGTTTTGAGCTAGTGTAGAGTAGCGCTTGTTGTTTGTCATTTCTCCGATCACAAATGCAGACATGGTTTTATGTTTACGTGGCGCGATGCAATGCAACGCGTAAAAAGACAGTATAAGTCATTATAATCCGTAATTATGTCCCCACTGGATGCAACAAATGCCTCGTTTATAATGGGTTTTAATGTTTTTGTCTCGTCGCTCCGGTCGGAACACGGCAACACAGTATAGCAAGGGACATAACATTTCCATCACACGCTTGAGGTATTCGGCCAACCACAACGCACTGGATAGCTGGCCAATCTGAGCACACCTCGCTTTTCAGACCGATGAGCTTTGTAAAAATCGACGCGTTTCAGAAAGGCGAGGCATAGAGGAGAAACAATAATGTACAGTATGTGGAAAATAATGTGTTCTTTGAACCTTAAACCGCATAAACACATTTCATTACACCAAATACGCAAAATAATGTTCTTTTTAGCAACATCATATGACCCCTTTAAAACATTAGTATTGTGAAATATTATTGCAATTTAAAAATAATGGTTTTCTGTAATTTATTCTGTTATTAAATCTGGATTTTCAGCAGCCATTACTGAAGAATCATTTCCCATTATTATCAATGTTAAAAACAGTTGTGCAGCTTAATATTTTTGTGGAAACCATGATATATTTTTTCAGGATTGAGGAATAGAAAGGTCTAAAGAACAGCATTTATTTAAAATCGAATTTTGTAACATTATAAATGCCTTTAATGTCTTTTTTGATCAATATAATGCGTCCTTGCTGAAGAAAAGTATTAATTTCTTAGAACAAAAAATCATACTGATCATACTTTTGATATGAACGATAGTGTATTTATTCAAGTATTTGTGAGGCATAACAATGTTTACAAGCTTTGATTCACAAACAGTGCTAGCATGCTTCTGATGCTGCATGAAATCTAAAATAATCTGTGTGGTAAATTATATATTTCAGTCTCTCAGCGATGAGGACTCATTCAAGAAAATTTCCACTCTAGAGGAAGTTCAAAAGAAAACTGAGGAACTACTCACCAGCCTTACTGAGAGGTGAATACATTTTTTTTTTACAATACCAAAACAACCTGATTGGCATGTTTATAGTTTGTTTCTGTGTTTGAATTTTGTCTAGGATGCACAAAGATGGCAGGCGGCCACACACATTCAGACTAACGATTCGCCAATACACAGTCACCAATCGCTGGTTCAGTCGAGAGAGCCGACAGTGCCCTATACCCAACCACACTGGGCTCAAGATCACATGTGGTACAGTTCTGTTCTTTTGCGTCCTTTAAATGTATAATTCCGTGATATTTACAGTCATCTCACAATTCACTTAAATTGCAATAAACAGCAGTGATATAAATGTGACATCTTCAGATTTTTACTGTTAAAATTTTGGTATTCACATTTTCCTTTTTTATATTAGGAAGCAGTGAGGCTGTGCCCCAGTTACTGGGACTGTCAATGAAGCTATTTCATAAAATGTTGGACACACGTGAGCCGTTCCATCTGACCCTGCTGAATGTGTGTTTTAGTAACCTGCAGGCTAAAAGCTCTAGCAAGAGCTCCATCGCCTCTTTCTTTACACAGAAATGTCCTACAACAACACAAATGACATCTCAACAGCAGGTCAGTATGTATGATTTTCCTTATTTTAGTTATTCATTATGCCTCTCAAGAACATCAATCAGATGTCCCTGCGAATGTAGACCCTTATGTATTCTCACAACTTCCTGCTGATGTGCAAAGGGAGTTACTGACAGAGTGGAGACAGCAGAAACCGGTCCTAAAAATCCCATCCAAACACTCACATAAAACCTCCAGTACCAGAGACAAGAAGAGCGCTGCTAAAGGCAGCCAGTGTAACAACATACTGAAATACTTCAAACCTAACTGAGAACAGAAACACTTGATTGCCTGTTCATAAACCAGAAAAATACTAAAAATACATATGTAAACCATATCGTTGTAAATCAGCCTTTGTAGAGGAATGAAAAATGTAATTCTGTCACCATTTACTCACCTTCATGTCAAATCTGTATGACTTACTTTCTTCCACTGAAGACGAAAAGGGATGCTGGGAAACAAGCTCGTCCTGGTTTGGAACAATTAGGGTGAGTAAATCACGACAGAATGTTCATTTTTCTAAGTTTCACTTTCAGATATGTATTATTTTGTTAATAAACCATATATGTCTTTAAATAATAATGATGTAATTTAAGTCATTGGATACTATAATTATAATAATAGTGTTTATTATAATAATAGTGTTTGTGATATTACAATACACTACATACACTACACTAATGTCTTTGAAAGAAGTCTCTTATTCTACCAAGGCTGCATTTATTTGATCAAAAATACAGTAAAAACTAATATTTGGGAACTTTAAAGACTTAAAAAACTCATCCATTGTAAAATATATATATATATATATATTTTTTTTTTTTTTTTTTTTTTTTTTTGAGAACAGTCTCCTTTTCTGCATTCCTTGTTTTATGAAGCTTTTAGTTTTATTGTTTAATTTTATTTATTTATCTGTACCTTTTAATCTTCAATTCTGGGTAGAAGCCTTAGCCAAAAACAGTGTTTTAAATTTTAAACCATCATTGCAAAAAATTATAAGCTAAATTGTTAGACCTTTATTCTAAAAACAAAAAGTGTACTTCCGGCGCCGATCACTACATTTCTTCACACTCTTCCCGCGCGCAGCTTCCTGCTTCATCTCTCCGCAGCATCTTCCGGCACATCACACCTCTACATTCAGTCTATTATAAGCGCTAACTGACCGCTGCCGTCCAGAATTTTCTCCATTGCACATCGCCGGTTGTCAGGTCGTCTATAAAGATGAAGGGAGCGAAATTGGCTGTGATTTTAAGCGTGTTTTTGGGTTTTGTCCTCCTGACTGAGACAGCGCGAAGCAAGAGAGACTCCAGCAGCCAGAACAGCTTCAGGAGGGCGGCCAGCGGTTTCTACCAAACCCTCAGCAATATCTTCGGAGAGGAGAACATCAGGGGGCTGTACAAGGTCCATATAAGATCATGCGATTTTCTCATGCAGTTTAAGAATTTCGTTTTGTTTGCAGATGCATATGCTTAGGGCCTGAAGAGATCACCAGCCTGTGATCTCTTGTGATCAGTGACTGTGTCTCAAAACCATAGACTGTAGCTCAAAACCTAGTGAGCTGCCTACCTAGAGCGCATAGCCGCATTCTGCATACGGGCATCTTTCTGTTTAACTTGGTCAAAACGTTCTGGATCGCGTCAGTGTTGTGATATTGTCAGATGGACCAGCTGATGTGCCACATTTTAGACTTGTTTATGTTTAATCGGTAACGCTTTATAATAACTTTAGTGAATACGTGTTTTTTTCCAATAATATTTAATAATTAAAATTTGATTTTAATAATAAATAAATTATTAGTCTATTAATGGTATGCATTAAATGGCCTTAAAAACTATTTTAACAAAATATTTGCATTTCCATTATTTACGTTATTTTAATATAAAATATATAAGAGAGTTTTGCTAACTGTTTAAATGTACATGAATAAGCTTTTGTACTGTACTGTATAGTGCTATTACATTTTGAGAACATTTTTATTTTTAATTAATTAATTTAATTTAATAAATTTTTAGCCTATTTTTGCCATAATGGAAAAGATATCATTACTGTAAGGCAAATTAATATTGTTGTTATTATTAAAACTGTTGTTTAACTTTGTGCTATAATAATATTTTTAATGTAATAAAATGAATTATTACTGAGAATAATAATAAAAAACACATAATAATGAGAAATGGGAAGAGGGCTATGCTTAATTGTCATGAAAATTATGTCACAATGCAAAGTAATCTATAATAATCTAAATCTGTTCTAATTTATATAGATACATTATATAGATATACAGAAACATATTTTTAAAAACAGTAGGGTTATTTTCTGTTTGTAGTTTGCATATAGCTTTTTTGCAGTCTTCATTTATAAAAAAAAAAACTTGTTAATGTTTTGCAGTTCTTCTCAAAAACTACAGAGAGGTTTGTTTATGGAGTCGATTCATTATTGGACACCTTGTGGAAACTGTGGGTGGATCTGCTTGATGTTATGGGCATTGACTGTAAGTCTGGATCAAAATTGTTGCGTTTATGTGTGTCAATGACTGAAATAGCACATCTCCACTGTTTGTATGTGAGGCCAAAAATCATGTCCTTAAAACCTCCTTCATGTCTCTCCCTACTCTCTCTCTGCTTCTATTTCTGTCTGTCTGTGTTTTCTTTTCCCCCTCCGGTTCTCTCTCTCTCTCTCCTTAGCCTCTAACCTGACGCACTACTTCAGCCCATCGTCCGTGTCCAGCTCTCCTGCTCGTGCTCTCCTCCTGGTGGCAGCCTTGCTGGTGGCTTACTGGTTCCTGTCCGTGTTCATGAGCGGTTTCTTTTACATCCTCCAAGTGATGTTCGGCCGTTTCTTCTGGCTGGCCCGCGTGGCCCTTTTCGCCCTCTCGTGCCTGTATATTCTGCAGAAATTCGAGGGTGACCCTGAGAAAGCGGTGCTGCCGCTGTGCTCCATCATGGCTGTGTACTTCATGACGGGACCAGTGGGAGCATACTGGCGGAAAGGGGGTGGACCTGGAACTCTGGAGGAGAAGATCGACCACCTCGATACCCAGATCCGCCTTCTAAACATCCGCTTGAGCAGAGTGATTGAAAACCTAGAGAGCTCAAGTGACCAATGAAATGATTTTTTTCGCCCCAGGCTGAGGGTGAGAGCTGGGTTTTGTGGGATGGGATGAGAAGAAAATTTTTTTTTTGTTGTTGTGCTCCTTTTTTTCCTCGGGATGTCCCAACATTTTAGTGAGGCACGAATTGTATGTGACGTATGGAAATTTGATAAATTCCCCAGTTGATATGCTGAAAAAGAGTCTATTAGATTCCCCCTGTTGTCGTAGAATTATTAGTGTCCACTTCTACTGTAGCCACCCATTTTTGAGTAAATATGGACTTTTTTGTATACTGTGTGTCTGCAAGCCTTGAGTTGAGTGTGTTAGTCCATTTCACACAGTGTTACGCCCTTTTCCATAAGCTGTGTTAGGACACTTTCTATAAGTGTGTTATTTATCAGTCAAAGGCAATGCAATTGAGTTGATTCAGAAACACTCAAAGTGTGAAGAATAGTCGGTATCACTGCATTTTTCATCTCTACCATGTGTCTTGAGGTCACCAGAGGTTACTCTGAGTTCAGGACCGGTCGCACACTATCAGGGATTGAGATGTATGTGGAAATCGCTTTCAGAAAGCAGCTAGTCATCAGAAGCGTGAGGATATGTGACCAGTGTTCCTGGCAGCAAAATAACAGTGCTGCAATGTACACCGCTATCTCTGTCCAACTCCAGCTGGAAAAACCTGGTCATGCAACTTTGCTCTCAGCATGAGATCATTGTATGTACCATTTTAATACACTTATCGAAAGGGATTAATTAAATAGCTTTTAGTACCACTGCGTATTAGTGCTGCTTAGTAAAATCTAGTAAACTTTTTAAGAAAGTGGCCTATGGTTTCATCCTCAGTGGCATTTTGTCTTATTAGAAATGCCTCCTAACTAATCTAGCCTGTGTCCCATCTTCTCTGCTTGTTGTCATTCACTCTTACTATTTTTTTTTTTTCTTTTTGCAGCTTTAACATTCATTCCACTTTTTGGTTTTGAATTCATCATGTTTTTGCAACCTGGGTAGCCAAAACTAATTTGTATGGTTTTTAAAATATATTTCAGACATTTACTCCCTGCTTCATAGATTTTTTAAAATACTGTAATTTAAAATTTTTATAAGTTTTTACATTTTGAGAGAAATATTACGAATGGGCAGTGTTAAAGTATATTTTCATTCCATAATATGCCATACTTTTTTTTTTTTTTTAATGATTTTTCATGATTAGTGCTATTTACTACTGTTGAAAAGTTTGGAGTCCGTAATATTTTTTTATTTTAAGGAAATCAATATGTTTATTTACCAAAGATGTATTAAATTAGGTTTTAAGTGATATTAAGCTTGCTGTTCATTATTGAATCCTGAAAAATGTGTTACGGTTTTCACAAAAATATTAAGCAGCACAACTGTTTTGAACTTTGATTATAATAAGAAATGTTGTTTGAGCACCAAATCAGAATATATGAATGATTTCGAAAAGATCACGTGACACTCAGCCATCACGTGAATAAATTACATTTTAAAATATATTAAAATAGAACTTTTGAATGGTAGTGTACATTGGAAGTATTTTTTTTTTAATCGGGAGTATTTAACGTATTTGTTTTGCATCGTATCGTAAAAGGTTGTGTTTATTGTGAAAACAGTGTGTTATGGATATGTTTGTTTCTTCATTTCTGCTACTAAATTATAAAATGATGTGTGTCTCCAGCCAGTTATTTGAAAGACGTCATTAATTCAAAGTGGCAGTTTATTCCCTGTGTCAGTGTTGATGCCATTCTATACTCTTTTTAGACCTTGATGAAATTCATGTTCAAAATTCAATGTTCAAAATTTACAGTTGTTCTATTCAAGCCAAAAATATTGACGACGACATCCTGCACTTCACTGATTTTAGTCCAGAAACTTTCCCTCATCCTTCCACCAATCACGGTTCAATTCTGTGACGTACTGTAACTCAAGCCTACCGGAAAGCAGTGTCGAGCACTAATATCAAGAAGGTCCTTTTTTACTGTATGAATGTGTGAAGGAAATCAGACAATATAAGCACCAGCCTCGAGGTATCTCCGAATAGCAAACTCTTGTGTACTTGCAATGTACCAGCATTATTGTACAAGTACTGGGGACAACTACACGTAAACCCTACATGTCTCAGCAAACACTTCTAAATTGTCTTGTCTACTTCCATATCTGTAATGAGTGAGAATCCACAGTAATATACTGTGGAAAAAGCTCTGTGTCTTATGAGTTTTATCATTAGCTGTGGTTTCAAGTGTACATCATGCTGAGTGAATGTGCTGAGTTTGCTTGTAGAAATATGTCTGACAGATATGTCCTTCTTGTAAGTCCTTCATTTTGTGGAATATTATGTATTTTATTAATATATCTGATGTCACATCTCTCATAGATCCCAGTTGACTGTGCCAGTGCCAATCATTGTGTGTTGAGGACTTTGCGTCGTTGACTGATTTGTATTAGAAAGCACTGAATCTCTGTGAAGTCGAGACCTTAACTGGTATTTTTTGCGTAGTAAATGCCTAGATTTCTATATCAGGTTTGCATTTGTACTGTATACTTTTCATCAGGTTTGTTCACCTGCATTGTTGCTTGCTGTGGTATTATTTGCACTGTCTGTAACATATTTTTGTCTTTATAAAACTTGTTCAGTAATTTTCTCTAAGATGAAACAGTGGTCCAAAAATGATTTAATAAACGTAATATACAATTTGACCAACAGGTCTTGGATGTTTTTATTTATTTTTTGATTACAGATATATTGAGAGCTCAGCCTGACTCACATTAATAGTATCGTAGTTTATATTTGCTCTTTTTTTTTTTTTTTTTTTTAAGTTTTTGAAATTCTTTCCCCTCATATTTTGGACATAGGAGGGTGTACAT
>NW_015505390.1:297013-300353 GCF_001515645.1 Sinocyclocheilus grahami | reverse complement strand
AAATGCTACAAAAACGGCTTGATCTGAAAAGAGCTGTTTTTGACAGGGTAAAAAAGGTGTTTTTTACACTACCATTGAGAAATTTTAACCAAACTATGTTACAGACTTTTCATTAAGACCCTAAAGAATCATATCAGCTTGTGGAAAATGGGCATCCTATGACCCCTTTAACACTAACCCTTGTGGGCTCCATATCAGTCTTACTAAGACAGACATACAGGGTAGGGAAAAAACATTCCCTGTAGATCTCCTCATTTGTTTATGTAAATAAATAGGCCTACAGTATACATTGAATCTGTAAAGATTAGGTCAGTGAAGAGCTCAGGAAGCAAATCAAGTACCAAAAAAACTGAAATTCCATTTTAGAATTGTACTTATAGTAGTTTATTTTTAGATTCACATTTGTGCACGTTTGAATGAATGTTCGCATATTTAAGTGAAATGGGCTTGTGTATAGAGAACAATAGAAACTGTCCAGAAAAAAGCTAAATAGTGGTTTAATGGTGATGGACATTCTTGTCATCATAGGCCAAGTAGCCTATAAAATGACTATGTAATTTGTAAATATCAGCGGCCACTGAAAAACGTGATATTGGCATTTTCTTTTATCTACTGTATTTTTCTGTAAAACTGTTCAATGAGTACAGTAAAAAGCACTGTGCAATTCATCTGAAATAAACTGAAAACAAAAGCAGATGGGTTGCATATCCAGCTGTGTGTTTTGAATTTATTTTTATGAAACTTGTCTAAAGGCTTTCAGAAATGTCAACTTGATATCTTTGTTTCATCACCAAACAAGCAGCACAGATCATGTAATCTTTTTCTTTGTGTTGCATCTAAATGTGAATCAGCCACGTTTACACTGCCAGTCTATGAAGCAACTGCAACCATTTCCTAAATGTTATATACATATTGATGAAATGGGCCATGAAAATAACTGCTGCTGACTCTGCAAAAACATTATACAAACTTCCTCTGGTATTAAAATGTTTAGAGAACACAAATCGTCTGCATGAATTCAAACTAAATGTATGGAAAACAGCACAGAGACACCTTTTACATGTTATCCTATGTTTTTAGCCCATCCGATCCGATCATGCTGCAGGCTCGGGATTGGGCACACCTCTATATGATCCTTTTTTCTATTGGCCGGGCGCTTCAGTGGGTCGAACTGGCGTAGCGGCTGCCTGACTTCTGATTGGTTCGCTTTTCCGTCTGTCCATGTTGCTTTCTCTCGTGCTGCGGTCTCGGCTGATGTGAGACCAGCTTTAGGAACCAATGGAATAAAAGACATGCTAATTGCGGCGAAGGCAGATATTCTTCCGCCAAACCCTGACAGTAATGCTTTATCCAAGAAACAGTAATGGCAGTGGTCAAGAGCGAGCATTATATACAGTATTCAATGTGAACAAGATATTATTTAACACTTTTAGAGACCCTCCAATGTTCCTTTTAATTGTTCTGAATTCTATAATAGGAACTATACGTATATCTGATCCTTATATGTATTGTAAATGCAGTCTGAAGTTCAAAATAACTATAAAAATATAATATAAATATGTGGTCCATTGCTCCCCCCCATCATCCTTATTAGTTGGCGTCACTTAACCGTTTTAGTTCATGAAGTTTCATGAATATATAAATGATACAGACTCCCCATTCGTGAACAAGCCGAATCTTTTCAATTAAACCACTGAATCGGTTCACAAAAACCGTTCTGTTTGCAAATCGTCCTGACTCTGTCCGAGCGGTTCTCTAGTCACTGACTCACTGAATCGATTACAGTTTTATAACAGTTTTGGTAGCAGGGGCGAACATGTGAAGAATATGTTGATTACAGTAATCTCCTTGTCAGAAATGAACTGATTGCCTGAAATAAGTCGGATTTCCTTGTCACCACTATCCGATGGAT
Organism: Sinocyclocheilus grahami; assembly: GCF_001515645.1. NCBI lineage: Eukaryota > Metazoa > Chordata > Actinopteri > Cypriniformes > Cyprinidae > Sinocyclocheilus > Sinocyclocheilus grahami. Next base: position 298,441 of record NW_015505390.1, on the reverse strand, counting down.
GAAATTATGAAACTGATAAACCGTCCACCAGGGCAAGCCAGCAAATGCAAATGCTGGTAAACTTTATTAAAATTAATTATCAAATAAAATGATTCAGAATCATACATACATTTGTGTAAAAACCTAGCACTACATAAGAAGCGGAAGAACATGTGGCGGTTGGCAGGGTGGTGTGCGGTTGGAGGTAGGCGGGGCTTCCGCTGCTGCTGGTTGATTATGTGCGGCTGACGGTCGGAAGTCACCCATGTGTCTGACCTGCAGCAATACGCGATCACCGGATCGACCCGTCCAACTCCCGTAGTGCGTTTCTTGCAGTCTTCATAGGTTATTCACGACATACCGGCGCGTGTCATCCGATCATGTCTAAAGACACGGAGGCCAAGAGCCAGGAGATTATGGAGTCGAAGGTGCTGTGGTACCCGGACTCGAAACGAAACACACAAGCGGACCGATTCCGGACTCAAGTGAACCGGGACTTCGGCTTGAATCTGGGTGAGTACTGAGTAGAGCCAGCCTGGGCTAGAATGAATGCAGATAGTATGCCACCTAACAACACACCCATATTCCACAGGAAAGCAAAACATAGTACTGTGGCATTAATCCCATTAATAGCTCATCCTGGGATTGTCATGGCCACATTTGAGCAAAAACAGTTACTCTAACCATGCTTTCAGATGCAGTTTTTGGCCCAGTTTCTTTAATTCCTTCAGTTTCATTGGATGAGATGTCTGGACATATATGTCCATTCATTCATTCATTCACTCATTAATGTGTGCCACATCTCAATGCATGCTATGAGTTGTCGAACCAGTATTTCAAATCAGACGTGGAATTCCGACTGACAGTAAAGAGTGAATAGAGGCTGGCCGTCATATTCAATAAATATTTTCATAGTGCCATCATGTACGTGCACCTGCATTTTCATCTATGCCAAAACTGCTTTAACGTCTATCCCATAAAACGAGCTAGTATTTGTTTGCAGGTTACTAGTACTTAATAATTAGTAAGTCATCGAATAGTGCTTAGTACATTTTTCAGTTTCGCCATTTGCTGTTCATAAGATACAGTAGCCTACATACATATTAATTATTCATTTTGCTACTAGTGCCCCCAATAGCATAAAGAAGCTATGCACATCTGTTGTTTAGATAACTACTATTTGCTTTCAGCTAGTATGTATTGTAGTTGTTGTTGCTACCTCCTCCAGTATTCTCTCACTAGTTTATAGTTAAATGGAAAATCTTAATAGTAAGAGTGAAGAAATTTCAGCATGGTTCATTTCAATGGTATAGGCTACACACCAGTATCTTATAGATAGGGGCTATACTTGTGACTATTTAATTAATACTAGGAAAACTGTAATTGACACTAAATATAAAAAAAATATATTAGAAAAATTGCAATAATTTAAGATTGATCCATTTATAA
>NW_015505390.1:295288-295919 GCF_001515645.1 Sinocyclocheilus grahami | reverse complement strand
CTACTGCTGGGAATATTTAAAGCTCATATCATATCTCTGGCTGAAAGGGTGTGTTGGGGCTTTTCCGTCTGAGAGAGCTGTAGATTTACTTAAGGAGTGTCATAGGGTAAAACATAATAAAACAACAAAATCTGCAGTCTATATATGGCTTTTTATCGATGTACAATCTTCTTAAACTAATTTTACTGCATGCTTTGTCTTGATTATTTGCTGACTCAAAGATGCTTTTATTAGTTAATTTTATGACAACGTGGATTGCAGTATGTTTGTGTCGTTAAACTAACTAATAATTGGGAAGGGTGCTTGCCCATATCAAAATACTGGGGTGGTAGCTAGGATGTCTTCTTTCAAACCAGCTTAAATGAAAATTGGCAAATAACTGAAATAAAATAAGTTTAAAATTAATACCGAAATTACTAAAACTGAAATAAAAATAAACTGAAGCTAAATAGAAATATAAAAAATAACAAAATTACTAAAACTTTAAATAAAAATAAAAATAAAAGCTAATACAAAATATTAATAAATACCGTAAAAGTACATAAACAATATTATACTAAAATACTTTTACAATACTAAAATATCACTGTCTCAAACAGATGTACAGTTGTTTGCAAAAAAAAAAAAAAAA
>NW_015505390.1:294465-295278 GCF_001515645.1 Sinocyclocheilus grahami | reverse complement strand
TCCTTTTTTTCCTCGGGATGTCCCAACATTTTAGTGAGGCACGAATTGTATGTGACGTATGGAAATTTGATAAATTCCCCAGTTGATATGCTGAAAAAGAGTCTATTAGATTCCCCCTGTTGTCGTAGAATTATTAGTGTCCACTTCTACTGTAGCCACCCATTTTTGAGTAAATATGGACTTTTTTGTATACTGTGTGTCTGCAAGCCTTGAGTTGAGTGTGTTAGTCCATTTCACACAGTGTTACGCCCTTTTCCATAAGCTGTGTTAGGACACTTTCTATAAGTGTGTTATTTATCAGTCAAAGGCAATGCAATTGAGTTGATTCAGAAACACTCAAAGTGTGAAGAATAGTCGGTATCACTGCATTTTTCATCTCTACCATGTGTCTTGAGGTCACCAGAGGTTACTCTGAGTTCAGGACCGGTCGCACACTATCAGGGATTGAGATGTATGTGGAAATCGCTTTCAGAAAGCAGCTAGTCATCAGAAGCGTGAGGATATGTGACCAGTGTTCCTGGCAGCAAAATAACAGTGCTGCAATGTACACCGCTATCTCTGTCCAACTCCAGCTGGAAAAACCTGGTCATGCAACTTTGCTCTCAGCATGAGATCATTGTATGTACCATTTTAATACACTTATCGAAAGGGATTAATTAAATAGCTTTTAGTACCACTGCGTATTAGTGCTGCTTAGTCAAATCTAGTAAACTTTTTAAGAAAGTGGCCTATGGTTTCATCCTCAGTGGCATTTTGTCTTATTAGAAATGCCTCCTAACTAATCTAGCCTGTGTCCCATCTTCTCTGCTTGTT
>NW_015505390.1:261532-292750 GCF_001515645.1 Sinocyclocheilus grahami | reverse complement strand
CTCTTTTTTTTTTTTTTTTTTTTAAGTTTATGAAATTGCTTCACCTCATAATTTGGACATAGGAGGTTGTACATGATGCAACAGTCACTTGTTTGAACATTGCTTCATTTGTCTGTTCAAATGGCCTCAGATGAACTTTAAAGCTCTAGTCAGTGTCTGGAGAGGGTTAAATCTTTATCTGGTCTGACACACACAGCCAACCAAATGGATGAGTTTAGTATCCTAAAGGTGCTTGTGCAGTTTGAGCAAATGTACTGTTTGCTCTGCAAAAAACGGTTTGTGAGACAATCAGTAATGCTGATGTTGATCCAACAGATCTTTGCAAAAATGAAATGAGCATTATCTTGCTGGCAGCACAACAGAGAAAAGCTTGTGATGTTAGCTGTACTTGACATTTGATATTTGCTATCCTCATACAGTTTAACATATTGTATACATAGTTTCTAAAATCACCTCCATGTAGGGTTTTCCCCTCTTATTCTCTATTTTGTTTTCTCTGTTTTGTCATAAATACTCTGGAATTTAGTTTCGTTCAGCCAGCTGTATCTTTTGTATCCCTGTGAGGGCTGATCCAAATGCTGTCTTAAATGGCTTATGTAATATGTAACAATCAAAAGGAGCACTGTGCCTTTAAGACACCCATATTTGGCTTGTATATAATGTTGTGCATTGTTGTTTTTTATTTGTTGTGCCCAGAGGGGGCAGGCATGACCCCGTTCCCATTCCTTTTATAAAAGCACATTTTTAAAGGGGTTATAGGATGCTACATGCACTTTTACAAGTTGTTTGAACTTAAATGTGTGTTGGCAGTGTGTGTACACAACCACCCTATAATGATAAAAATCCACCCAGTATTTATTTTTTTTTAAAAATCTGGTTAAATGTTTTCCCCTTTCTCAAATCGAGCCGATCTCAGATGCCTGTCTGTGTGACGTCACACAGACAGGCCCCTCCCACGATAGTTTGATTGACAGTAGCGTTTCAGCACAGACTGGACTGGTGTCTTACCTTAGAACCGCACTGAGTGAGCTGTCATCAGTCCGCCATTGTTTCACCACCGGAGCAGATGTAGACAAGAATGACTCCCAAGCAATTGAGGTGTTCTGTTGTTGGATGCAATAATGAACATAGCAGTCGTCGTTTACTCCCGACATCTGAGCCGCTGAACTCGCAGTGGATTACATTTGTTCTATATTGCCTAAAATATCTAGGTTTTGGCTTTTTTTGCATGTGCAGACCGATCGGTGTATGACCTCGAGAGCATTTTGAAAGCATAAGGAACCGTCTGTATGGTATTTTGATATCATACACCGATCGGTCTGCACACGCAAACAAAGCCAAAACCTAGATATTTTAGGCAATATAGGCCTGGCCAGGATGCGTCCTGGGAAAATGGCACGTATGGTCACCCTATAGTATGGGTAACCATACTTGGCCACATGTCACATCACTTTTTTTAACATTTAAAGGAAAATGCTACAAAAACGGCTTGATCTGAAAAGAGCTGTTTTTGACAGGGTAAAAAAGGTGTTTTTTACACTACCATTGAGAAATTTTAACCAAACTATGTTACAGACTTTTCATTAAGACCCTAAAGAATCATATCAGCTTGTGGAAAATGGGCATCCTATGACCCCTTTAACACTAACCCTTGTGGGCTCCATATCAGTCTTACTAAGACAGACATACAGGGTAGGGAAAAAACATTCCCTGTAGATCTCCTCACATTTGTTTATGTAAATAAATAGGCCTACAGTATACATTGAATCTGTAAAGATTAGGTCAGTGAAGAGCTCAGGAAGCAAATCAAGTACCAAAAAAACTGAAATTCCATTTTAGAATTGTACTTATAGTAGTTTATTTTTAGATTCACATTTGTGCACGTTTGAATGAAATTTGCTGTTCATAAGATACAGTAGCCTACATACATATTAATTATTCATTTTGCTACTAGTGCCCCCAATAGCATAAAGAAGCTATGCACATCTGTTGTTTAGATAACTACTATTTGCTTTCAGCTAGTATGTATTGTAGTTGTTGTTGCTACCTCCTCCAGTATTCTCTCACTAGTTTATAGTTAAATGGAAAATCTTAATAGTAAGCGTGAAGAAATTTCAGCATGGTTCATTTCAATGGTATAGGCTACACACCAGTATCTTATAGATAGGGGCTATACTTGTGACTATTTAATTAATACTAGGAAAACTGTAATTGACACTAAATATAAAAATATATATATTAGAAAAATTGCAATAATTTAAGATTGATCCATTTATAAAACTGTAATGTATTTGAAGAGTTCAGATGCAAAAGCCTCTAAATGCTGTCTGAAATTTTCTTCTAAAATGAGCATTTTTATCAGGCTCCTATATTTATGTTCAGTTATTTCACTTTAATTGCATAGAAAAGGACCTATACATTGCCATTAGAGTAAAATTACTGAACCTAAACATAGCAGCCTGATAAAAATGCTCATTTTAGATGAAAATTTCAGATGGCACTTAGAGGCTTTTGCATCTGAACTCTTACTGTATTGAGCAACTTTTCTTTTCTTTTTTTTTTTCAAATTTAAATGTACAGACATTTTAAATGTGTAGAGTTTTATGCTTTTGTTGGTCATTTCCGGTTTTGTAACGAGTGGCACCAAGGTTCACATTGCCACAAAATGATGTCACCGTGACGATGAATAATTAGTGTGGACCTGAACTAAGAAATCTGATGATGTATTCGTCGTCACATTGTGATTGGTTTTCAGTCTTATTTCTGCGGAGGTGTACCTGCAATAGATGACATGATGGACAAACTCATTAGTCACATATGATTTGTATAACTTTTGTCCTAACTAGTAAACATTTATGAACTTATTACCATTTAGAACTACTGTCTGAACTACTGCTGGGAATATTTAAAGCTCATATCATATCTCTGGCTGAAAGGGTGTGTTGGGGCTTTTCCGTCTGAGAGAGCTGTAGATTTACTTAAGGAGTGTCATAGGGTAAAACATAATAAAACAACAAAATCTGCAGTCTATATATGGCTTTTTATCGATGTACAATCTTCTTAAACTAATTTTACTGCATGCTTTGTCTTGATTATTTGCTGACTCAAAGATGCTTTTATTAGTTAATTTTATGACAACGTGGATTGCAGTATGTTTGTGTCGTTAAACTAACTAATAATTGGGAAGGGTGCTTGCCCATATCAAAATACTGGGGTGGTAGCTAGGATGTCTTCTTTCAAACCAGCTTAAATGAAAATTGGCAAATAACTGAAATAAAATAAGTTTAAAATTAATACCGAAATTACTAAAACTGAAATAAAAATAAACTGAAGCTAAATAGAAATATAAAAAATAACAAAATTACTAAAACTTTAAATAAAAATAAAAATAAAAGCTAATACAAAATATTAATAAATACCGTAAAAGTACATAAACAATATTATACTAAAATACTTTTACAATACTAAAATATCACTGTCTCAAACAGATGTACAGTTGTTTGCAAAAAAAAAAAAAAAAGACATTTTAAAAGGTGCTCCATCAGACACCTGATGTGTGACTTTGCTCACTCTCTGTTTCAGGTGGTTGATGTGTCTAAAAGGATATCCGATGTACCTGAGTGGTTCAAAGGCAGCAGACTGAATTATGCAGAGAACCTGCTCAAACACAAAGACCAGGACAAAGTGGCTCTCTATGCTGCAAGTAAGTCACATCCAATTTCTGAACTACCCAAGTTTATTACACGGCGCTCAATCAGCATTCAACATTTTGTATAAGCTATAAATGACCATGTCCCCGGTAAGCACGTTGCCTCTTTGATCTCACATGATGAAATAATTTAATCTCAAATCAATATTTCATATGCATTTATTTACTTGCTTGGTAAGTAGCTGAATAATAAGCAGGGCACTTTTGCAAAATACACCCTTTCAGGTTAATCCTGATCTTCCTGCCTGGTCTATTTTGTGATAATAAACTGTCTGACTGTTTGTTCTCCCTATTGAATACAATGAGGAAAATCTGAAGTTTTAAGCTTCGTTAGGCAGAGTGTCTGTATAATTCAGCTGAACTGAATTCAGTGGCAGTCATCCAGGTCATATGAAAACAGCTAACCGTGATTCATACCACATTCCCAAACTGCACCCTTAAGCACTTTCAAGCAATACAAATCTTTTTTTAACTTAATTATTTATCTAAGAACTGCATCAGCTGCATTCAAACCCTGGTTGCCATTGCATCTTTTATGTTAAACTTTTCATTGCACATTTTATTACCAATATATCTCCATGACCAGACACCGCACAAACGTCTCCCAATTCAAAACAAGACCCTGCATCTCTGCTGACCACCTTGAGCCATTGTCTATCTGACCTTATACACAAATGGCTACTTTAAAATAGCAACAGCACTGTGTGCATATGTGTTTTATCTGTATAGATAGAATCTGTCGTTGCATGGCCTCTGGCTAATGTAACACTAAATGAATTATGCTATCTGTAATTTGATTTGGGGGTTTAGTGTCTGTGTAGGGGCGGGATGCACCTGTAGTTGAGCTTTTATGTTGTGATGGATGTCCTGATGCGGTCCAGGAAAGAGCGGATGTAATTACCAAAGTGGCATCTATCAGAAATGTACCTGCGTCATTGGTTTGTGTCTTCGTGAAACAGGGAGGCTCATTTACCTGAAAAAGTAGATTACATAGGACTCTGGAGCCCAAATTAAATGTAACACTTCATTTACTGATTACATACAGTAATGAAAAACATTACCCGAGTTGACTGTGATATCTCAGCTGCACCACAGTCACAGATGGCAAAGAATTCTCTGGTTGCTCATTAAAGCTAGTGCGCTGATATTTACTGATTTAATGATAGGTAGATTTAATAATAATGAACACGACAACATTTTTATGTCACCGTTACCATTCAAAATATATATATTTTTTAAAGAAATTAATATGTTTTGTTAAGCAAGGATGTATTAAATTGATCAAAAGTGTCAGTCGCATTTATAATCTTTAAAAGATTTATATTTTGAATAAATGATGTTCTTTTAAACTTTCTATTCATTAAAGAATCATGAAAAAGTAATGTATGAATGATTTTCAGTAACGTATTAAGCAGCACAATTGTTTATTCAACAATATTGATAATAAGAAATATTCCTGAGCACCTAATCAGCATATCAGAGGGATTTCTGAAGGATTATGGGAGACTGCTGTTGAAAATTCAGCTTTTCCATCACAGAAATAAATTACATTTTGAAATATATTAAAATAGAAATCAATTCTTTTAAAATGTAATAATATTTCACAATATATTTAAATGCAGCCTTTGTGAGAAAAAGGGATTTCTTTCAAAAAAATATATAAAAAAAAACTTATTATTATTACTTATTTATTTTTTAGCTGTCATGTCTTTTTTAACATGTTTGAGATTTCTAAAAGTGATATTTTTTTTTCCTCCTCTTTTTTTTTTTTGTAGCTGAGGCGAATGAGGAGATCGTGAAGGTGACTTTCGGAGAGCTGAGACGTGATGTCGCTCTCTTTGCTGCCGCTATGAGGAAGATGGGCATCAAAACTGGAGACAGGGTCGTAGGTAAGCAACATCTCCTTTTCTCTTTCATTTTGTCTGTCTCTTACTATTTGTGTTGCGCTTTCTCAGTCACCCATTTGACACCCAGATGACAGTTGTGGGATGAGGAAATACAAGCCAACACTCAGCCAAATACAAGAAAATCGAACACAATGTTTAATATTGCATCAGGCCTGGGTGTTCTAACCTGTTTTTCCTGCTTTCTTTCTTTGCTTTTTTACTCTGTCCTTGTTTGTCTTCATGACTCCTAACTCTGAGAGCCAGACAGGCGCTCCTGAAATGACAAACTCCCCCTATCCTGTCTCAGTCCTGGGGTTCAGCCAGTCATTCTTGGCTATAGATGGAGAATAAGAGGGATGCAGTTATACAGTGGCAAGGGTAATTAGTCTTTTCGAGCAGTTTGTGTGCAGATTTAAAACTCAAATGGTCGTTCAGGCAAGCTGAAGCTGGAGGTTCGTTTGAAGGTTCAGATGCTTGATATGTCTCCACCCTGTACTGTGGAAGCATGTGTGAGTAATTTATGCAGGTGATGTGAGAGGGGGAAAAGTGTGTGTAACCGCTGACATCATTCTGCTGCCACTGGGTCCATTATCTGCAGTATCTGCTGATCATCTTTGAATTGTAATGGCTGTAAATGGGAGAGGGCCATTTCAGTGACATACACACTTAGATTTATTATTACAAGTCCCTATAGAGTAATAAAGGAAAATGACCAGTATGGTACAGAGATTTATACAGTTATACTCTATAAACACATTTTGGTTGGTTTATTAATATCTTCATGATTCAGATACAGTGTTTTTATGCTGTTCTTTGCAGACAGATTTAAAAAATGTTTTTAGAAGTTGTCTAAAGCTGGCAAAATGTTCTATTGAGGACATTCTCAAAAGTAAAAGTGGATTATGAACTAGATTTTTGGTTTGAAAAAGTGAGTGTTCTGTCAATGCGAAAGTCAACATCACAAGGTTGCCAGGGTGTTGCTTTATGGTTGTTAGAGTTGCCGTGACGATGCTAGTTGGTTTCTAGGGTGGTTGACTACTATGTGACTACTTACTCAAGTAAAAGTTTATCTGATTCCGGATATGTCTTGAGCCAAATCTATGAGAGAGCTTTTTTTTTTTGCTCATTTATGGTCTGCCACATAAAATTAGTCAATTTAAGGGAATTTTGATACATAGAATAACTTTTATTTAATTTAATTTATAAATAAAATAATTCAAAATATGTATTAGTTTATATTTTTATTATCCTAAAATGTTTTATTAAAAAGAAATATTAGATTATTATATAATAATAATAAAATTATAGAATAATTTGAAATTTTTAAAATATGTTCTGAAATACTTTACAAATATTTTTTACTTAAAATAAAAAAATTAAATTATATGTGTATATATAGGTGTATATATATATATATATATATATATATATATATAAAATAAATGCAAAACCATTTTTGAAATATGTGTAGATCCCCTTGTGAATGTTATGAGTTGCTGCTGTGCATTTAGTCCAAAGCAAATTTCCTTTAGTGGGACAGTAAAGTATATTTAATCTAATACACTTATCTGTAAAAATTATTAGCTACATGTAAGAACTGAAGTGGTAATGTCTCCCTGGCTTTAATTTTCTGTATAAATTCCAGTACTACTATGCCCTTTTTCTAAGTATTTCAACGTGGGTGCAAATATAACTGTGTGTTCACAGAGGTGTGTCTGTTTTGTACAAGTGTGTGTTATGTAAAGTAAAACCCTAGAAGTTTACTTGGAGTGTATTGATCCTGTTAGGGTGTGCAGTTCTGTGTGTGTTCATGTATAAAGTGTGTTTCTCTGTAGCAAGCAAAAATTAGTAAATAAAAAATAAGTGTAATATTCCGTCATATTATCGCCCATGTACAAAAAAAGTAGGTCATGATACCATAAATTCTCGCTGTCTTCAAGTGTGTGTGTGTGTGTGTGTGTGTGTGTGTGTGTGACCTGTTAGCTATGTCAGACATTTTGTCACACATACACACACATTACTTCTCGCTCCTGCCTCTCTGCGTCTCTCTCTCTCACACTCCTATGAGGAGATTAAAGTAAGTCTACAGCCCCCTCAGGGCTGAGGTTATTCCGTAAATAGGACAGGCTCTAGCAGATAAAGCTACATAGATTCACCAATACTTATTGACAAAAGTAAACTCAGTATATACATTGCTGCCATCTGTGCTTAAGTCAGGGTACTACAGCATATTACTGCAGCTAAGTGGAATCAATGTGCCAATTGTGTGTACACTAACCATTCAAAAGTTTGGGCTCAGTAATATTTTTTTTTAATGTTTTCTTTTTTTTTAAGGCTGCATTTATTTGATAAAAAATACAGTAAAAACAGTAATATTGTGAAATATTAAAATTTTAATGTTAAAATGTGATTTATTCCTGTGATGCAAAGCTGAATTTTCAACAATCATTACTCTAGTCTTCAGTGTCACATGATCCTTCAGAAATCATTCTAATATGCTGATTTGCTGCTCAAGAAGCATTTCTTAGTATCAGTGTTATAACTTTTTTTTCTGACTTTTTTATGAATGAAAAGGTTCGAAAGAACAGCATTTATTAGAAATATAAATCTTTTGTAACAATGCAGAAGTCTTCACTTCACTTTTGATCAATTTAATGCATTGTATAGAAATGAATAAACATTCATTTCTTTAAAAATTCTTACTGACCCCCAAGTTTTGAACTGTAACTGTAACTATATAGTGTGTATATATAGTTTATTTTTAAACAATATAGCCTATTGTGTGTGTGTGTGTGTGTGTGTGTGTGTGTGTACTGTACCTTAGGTATTTTTTTTCTATCATTTATGTGTCTTTTTTCATCTTCAGGGAGTTCTAGACCGGATTTCTCAGATCCAGCCTAAGTTGATATTCTCAGTAGCAGCTGTTGTGTATAACGGCAAGCAGCACAACCATATGGAGAAACTCCAGAATGTTGTTAAAGGTATACAGCACACATTTCAGCTCACGCAAAGCTAGATTTTTCCATCATGTTATTATGTTGATATATTTGCATTTCATGGAGCTGCATATATTTGTTTTTTCCCCCATCATCTCTCTCAGGTCTCCCTGACCTGAAGAAGGTTGTGGTCATTCCATACGTTCGCTCTCGACAAGAGACTGACCTCTCCAAGATTCCCAACAGGTCTGTGCATCTATGTGTGTTTACAATCATATTTCAATACATCATATTTCTTTTTATTATATATTGCATTGATACTTACATTTGCATGTACAAGTTAAATTCACTTGACAAAATATGTTCATTTGTAATGACCTAAAGTCATAAAGCATAGATGACACTTGTGACAAGCAATGATTAAGAGTTTTTGGTGTAATATACTACATACATACACTATCGTTCAAGTTTGGGGTCAGTACAGTTTTTTAATACTGTTAATTAATACTTGATATTAATCAAATTGAATTAATAAAAAAATGTATCAGTTTCCACAAAAATAACTGTTTTCAACATTGGTAAGAAATGTTTCTTGAGCAATTTATTTCTTAAGGATCATGTGACACTGAAGACTGGAGTAACGAAGCTGAAAATTCAGCTTTGCATCACAGGAATACATGTTAAAATATAATAAAATAGTAAACGGTTTCAATTTTAAATTGTAACAATATTTTACTGTTTTGTATTATTATTTGATCAAATAAATGCAGCCTTGGTGAGCATAAGAGACTACTTTCAAAAACATTAACAAAATTAACCAACCCCAAACTTTTGAACGTTAGTGTACATATGTATAAAATACATCACTATATTGTAAGATTTATTATTAAGTGTTTACATACTGTAACCTTTCAATCCTGCTATTTAAATATCTGTTGCTTTGTTTAATATAAATTTGGTTGTATTTTATGGACATTCCTTACTGATATTTAACCTGTGATCGTGATAATTGCATTATATTAATTGTAAGCTACTACTTCGAACACACATTGATTTGTAATCTCTCTATTCTTTAAGGGATAGTTCACCCAAAAATGATCTTTTTTTCCCCTCAAACCTGTATGAATTTCTTTCTTCTATTGAACACAAAAGAAGATATTTTGAAGAATGTTGGTAATCGAGCAGTTGCTGGTAGCCATTGACTTCCATAGTATTTGTTTGAAGTCAGTGGCTGCCAGCAACTGTTTGGTTACCAACATTCTTCAAAATATCTTCTTTTGTGTTCAACAGCAGAAAGAAACCTAGGTTTGGTTTGGAACAACTTGAGGGTGAGTAAATGATGACAGAATTTTTATTTTTGGAGTGCTGTCCCTTTAAGATGGCTGAATATCCTGTGAAATCCATTTTTCGTATCTAGCATGCAAAGTACTTGTATTTTGCCATTCTTCACTTATAAATCACTTTGGCTAAATCAATACGTGTTAATTGTTTGTTAGCCCTTGTTAAACTGACAGAATAAATCATTTCAAATGTTTCTATGAAGTTTCAGTTGGGTTTTTCTTCCTCTCTCAGTGACAGCTGCTGCTGTATGTTCAGATGAAATCTGAAGTGGTGCTGTCTGGTTAGGACACAGTCAGTCCTAAGTCCTGACTCTCTGTCTCCTGTACTTTTTCTGTCAGTGTGTTCCTGGATGACTTTTTGGCCATGGGTAAAGAAGGGGATCAGGACCCTCAGTTGGAGTTTGAGCAGCTGCCCTTCTCTCATCCTCTCTTCATCATGTACTCTTCTGGTACCACAGGAGCTCCCAAGTGCATGGTGCATTCTGCTGGGGTGAGTGTGTGCGCGCACCTAAGACATTGTGCAGAGTCCAATTTGATATATTGTACTCTGTGCAATTACTTCTTGATATATGCATTTTCGAGCGCCCTGAGCCAAACATGATGTATAAGGAAAGAAAATACAGATGCAAGCATTTTGCAGGTGTACAAATATCAACAGCTAAATTATTCATTTTTAATGTAGGAACTTATTGATGCATTTTATTTGCTTAAAATTGTGTGTGTGTGTGTACTCGTAGACAGGGTTTAGGGCAATGTTTTTAAAATTAAAGCCATAAAAAAACTGTTTTTGTTCATTGAAATAAAGCTTAAATTAAATATAAATATTAGATGGAAAAACATACTTGAAAAGTGAAAATGAGAAATGTTTCCTTGAAAATCAACTTAAACTTTTTTTTAAAGGCAAGTTTATTTATATAGCACATTTCATACACGATGGTAATTCAAAGTGCTGTATATTAAAAGGTTTTAACAGATTAAGACATAAAATTAACTATTAAAAAAACAAAGATTCCAATAACAACAACAAAAATTTTAATATAATTCAAAACAAAGAAAAGAGGAATAAATAGATGATGCTGTGCATTTTATTTCAGTTAAAGTACTAAAACTGAAATAAAAGAAAGCTAAATATGAATATAGAAATATGTCTTAAACTGCTGCATGATTTCTGTAAACATCCCTCCTATGCATGTTGGTCATCACACGCAAAATCTCTTGAATCACCAATATTGACCACAAGATGGCAATAAGAGGCCATTTTAAAACCTGACACCATAAACCAGATGCAATTGGGATGAGCAATTATGTGCACCATTCTCATCCCTTCTGAATGCATTACTTGTGTAATCCCAACATTAGGGACACAGTAGCCCACATGAGTCTAAATCAACCATTCTTTCTTCACATACCCACAATTTCAATTCAAAAATCAACATTGCACAGAAAATTTGTTTGAAAAATCAGGGAAGGCAAAAGCAGTGCTTGATCTTTTTGCTTTGTTGTGCTTCACAATCACACTTCATATGCGCTTGGTCAGTGTGTGTATAACACTGCGTTTTCATTTTCACCGATTTTCCCTTTAGCCTTTGCGGCATTTGTGTCTGACGCCTCTCTTGCGTGCTGGATAATTAGAGCGCTGTGTCTATGAAAACACAACACGTGCAGCCACGTTTCTCTCTTCTCGCTCTATGGATGATCAATGTTCAGTGAGCTCTTATGAAACAGTACTCGTGTCGGGTTATGGCTGTTAGCGAATGAATGAACACGCTAGCAATTAATGCTTTCACTAGGATACGTGTTAGACGCATGGTGTTAGAAAAAAGGAATGTGTGGGGGCGTGCTGGATAATTAGAGCGCTGTGTCTATGAAAACACAACACGTGCAGCCACGTTTCTCTCTTCTCGCTCTATGGATGATCAATGTTCAGTGAGCTCTTATGAAAACAGTACTCGTGTCGGGTTATGGCTGTTAGCGAATGAATGAACACGCTAGCAATTAATGCTTTCACTAGGATACGTGTTAGACGCATGGTGTTAGAAAAAAGGAATGTGTGGGTTTTTTTTAAATCCATGCAGTGTCGCTGATCCTTTAGTTCGTTAATTAGGCCGTTCCCTGCCTGCCAGAATACTTCTGAACGTACAACACCAGCTCATGAGAAAGAACTGGAGAAGAACATGAGATTCAGAAAAACAAACACATGCTTTGTGTTAAGTCGCCTCTGATTGATATCGAAGACCTCTAATTTTACTTATAAAATGGATAATTCCGGTCCTTGATTCTGATTGGTTGAGCCGTGTTCGAAGCTGTTGTACTCTACGACTACACTACCACTACAACTTTGTTGTAACCACAACTGTTTCTGAGGAACTACATTGTTTGGTGGAAGAATACTGTTTTTATTAATATCATTACACTTTATTTGCTCTGTCTTATTTTGTGCAACCTAACTACGTATATGGAATAACCGTTTTATAAAAGCAATAAGCCCCGTGAAGCGTGAATTCTTGGGGCTTATTGCTTTATTTTCTTAGCCATTTTTCCAGGTGATTTGTAATGATTGTATGAAGTCAGCTGTCCTCAGGTTCACACAGATGTCCTAGCAAAGTAACCACAGGTGTAGTTCATCACATTAACTGTGACCGTTTCACCAGTCTGACCCTTTTGTTCTCCTTTCCCCAGGGCACTCTCATCCAGCATCTTAAAGAACACATTCTCCATGGCAACATGACCTACAGTGATGTCATCATATATTATACTACGGTATGTATCTGCCGCCTTAGATGCAGTAACTATACCATTTTGGTGGAAAACAGCATCTTTCTCCAATGACATCTATTCAAAAGTAGCTGTGCTGTCTGACTGAATCTTTATAAGCACCATACAGTATGCCTTACCTTTCAAAAGTATGGTTTTTGAAGTCTCTTGTGCTCACCAATGCTGTGCCTGAAATTGCATACTTCCCTACTACAGTATATAGTTTGCGAAAACAGTATGTGAGGCGAGTAGTATGTCCGAATTCATAGTATTCGCAAAACAATAGGTGAAAAGTACCCGGATGAACTACTACTTCCACCCGGATTCTTTTTTAGGATTACTGATAAACTAATGTAGTTTGATTTGTATTAGTTATCTGTTTTAGTTTTAGTTACAGTTGTAGTAATGTTGTCATTTTATTCGTTTTTTTTATTATGTCTATATAGGCTTTCTATTTAAGTTTTATTTATTTTGAGTTATTTCAGTACTTCAACATACAAAATGGAAATGAAATAATATATATATATTGAATGTATTTATATATATATATATATATATATATTAGTATTTATAGTGTTTTAGCTTTTAGTTTTAATTACTTTTTCTTAAAGTTTGGATAAAAGCGTCTGCTAAATGACAAAGTAAAGTAAAAGGATTCTGAAGTGCGCATACAATGGACACTTTATGAGGCCACGGGAGAGGATTTATAGAGGAGAGGATTTAATATTGTGAAAAAATTGTACATTTTAAAATGTTGTCTATTTTAATATATTATAAAAGAAGTTTCTGTGATGGCAAAACTGAATTTTTATCAGCCATTACTCCACTTATCAGTGTCACATGATCCTTCAGAAATCATTTTAATATACCGATTAGAAACATTTCTTATTATTATCAATGTTTAAAATAGTTGTGCTGCTTAATGTTTTTATAGAAACCATTATACATTTTTTCAGGATTCCTTAATTTATTTGACATTTTTTTGTAACTTTTTAAAAATCATTACTATCACTCTTGATCAATTTAATGCATCCTTGCTGATCAAAAGGATCAGTTTCTTCAAAACGTTTGAATGTTAGCAGCATGTAGATTGCTTACTTCTACAGGTATTATAGAACTCATCGTGTTAGTCTTTGATGTGATTGATTAATGTTATTGTGCGCCACTCCCACAGTCTTAGTTATTACATAGAAAAAACTATTTCAGAAAAAGTAATTTCAGAGGCAGAGAACATTATTACATTTTGATGAAAGATTTTAAACAAACGTACTACTTTAGCATGACGTACACTGATGAATTTTTCCCAATAACAATAGGGACATTTATTAATAAATCAGATTAACATAATTTGCCATTATGTCTTCGTTAGGGCAATGTATTTTCTTTCCTCTATGTCTTTTAGCAAGGTTCGCAAAATGAAGATACACATAATTTCTGGGCAGTCCAGTTTGATATTCAAAATGATATGGTCCATTTTGAACACTGTTCGTTAAACTTTACTGAGTAGTTGGTGTGTTTACCCAGTCTGGTCAGACTCAGGACAAAAATGTATTCTCTGACCCAATCTCTCTTATTTATATGCAGACGGGCTGGATGATGTGGAACTGGCTGGTGTCCTCTCTAGCTGTTGGGGCTTCTGTGGTCCTGTACGATGGCTCCCCTCTTCTTCCCAGTGCCAATGTGCTCTGGGACCTTGTAGACCGTCTGGGGTAAGTAAATCTGTGTGTGTGTGTGTGTGTGTGTGTACCTGTTTTTCTATTCTGGTGGGGACTTAAACCTGAATACACACAGACTCATGGGGACTCGTGTCACGGTGGGGACCTAAATTGAGGTCCCCACGGGTAAACAAGCTAATAAATCGCACAAAGTTTTTTGAAAATCTAAAAATGCAGAAAGCTTCCTGTGATGGGTAGGTTTAGGTGTAGGGCAATAGAATATTTGGTCTGTACAGTAGAAAAATCATTATGCCTATGGAGAGTCCCCACAAGGATAGTAAACCAGACGTGTGTGTGTGTGTGTGTGTGTGTGTGTGTGTGTGTGTGTGTGTGTGTGTGTGTGAGAAAGACACACTATAACGAAGGTGTCACAGTCAGGAGCTTCAGTCCCTTTTTTTTCCCTCATGCCCCTGCTGTAATTGGCCGAGGTGTGGCAGTACTTATCACCAGCATCTGCTGTGCCCTTTGTGTAAATGACACCACATCACCACGACAACCTGATTTAAAGAGATGGGTCTAATTGGCCACTTTTAATGTGGCATCGAGTTCCTTTCAGAGTTTACCTGTTATTGATCAGAAATGATCGAAGTGCAACAGACACTGGAGTTCCTCTGATTCACACTTGGTGTGTGTGTGAGAGAGAGATCATTTTCAGCTCCCATGGCTACTGGTGAAAGCCTCTATTCTTAACTCTCATTGTCTCGCTTCTTCCCAAGAGAAAGAAAATAGAGACATTTTTGCAGAAGCTATTGGGAAAGCCAAAATATACACACACTCACACATTTTTATTACTCACCAGACCCATGTGTGCTGCTTAAATCACTTCATTTCAGAGACGCATTCATTTTTTTACATTTTTAATTAGGGCTGACAATCAATTAAAAATAATATATAATTAATTGCATACAAATTAATATAATTAAATACACTGCCATTTAAAAGTTTGGGGTCAGCAAGATAATTTTCTTTAATGAAATTAATACTTTTAATCCACAAGGATGCGTTAAATTGACCAAAAGTGGCAATAAAGACATTCACATTCTATTTCAAATAAATGCAGTTTCCACAAAAATATTAATCAGCACAACAATTTTCAACATTGATAATAAGAAGTACCAACTCAGCATATTAGAATGATTTCTGAATGATCATGTGACACTGAAAACTGGAATAATGGCTGCTGAAAGTTTAGCTTTGCGATTTACAGAAATAATTTACATTTTACATGTATTAAAATAGAAAATATTTTTCAGTTGTAATATTATTTCACAATATTGCTGTTTTATTTTATCTTTCATCAAGTAAATTCTGACTTGTGAAGATAAGAGACTTCTTGCAAAACAAAAAAAATCTTACCAACCCAAGACTTTTGAATGGTAATGTATGCGAAATGCCAATTTAATCATATTAATTGCAAAAAGCTCATAAATAAAGAGTCAATTTCAAGATATAGCATTGTGGCAAACGAGTAAAGCATTTAATAGATGTTACAAAAAATGTATTATTTGGAAATTAAACAAACTGAAGTCAATGTAAGCCTATCACAGTTCTACAGGTCACCGCAATTGAGTTTGTCAGTCTGTCTGAAATTTACACATCATGCATTCTAGCATTTATGCAGTATTTTTTTCTTTTTAATGTTAGTCTGTGGCGTCTTTGGCCATTTCTCAACTTTTAAAAACATGTCTCAAATCCTCTTGAGTTCAGTTCCATGCCATTGCACTGAGTCTTGCTATATTGAACGCAAGATTGCATCCTGTGTGAACTGTTTTTGAGCGGTCTGCTCTCAGTAAATGTGATTTGGCGAGGCGTGTTGCCTGTGATAGCAGCTGAGCTTCAAATTTGAATTGCTTCAATTGTATGAATATTTCTTAATGTGGAATTTACATATGGGTCAGAGGGCATGCTTAAACTGTGTTGTGTTTTTAATCACGTTATTTTATATAGATATTAATTGTATTAAGTGGATATGTTAAATTTAACAGTCCTGATTTTAAAAGGCAGCTCAGGTTTGTATCCGAGTCTTTTTATTTGTCTTTCTGAGTTTAGCTTTGAGTTAGTCCTGTTGGTGACACCAATTAAGTTCTTCCTCTGGGCAGTATAGGGTCTATTTGGAGTTTACGGAGATAGTGAAAAGACGGTTAATTTTTAAGTTTAGTGGATACGTCATCATTCAGTGTAGTTCAAACCCACAACCTTTTAATTCCAATCAACAGTCTATAGATAGAACCAAGTGCCCTCTACATTTTTTTTCTTTTTTGATAATCTGTTACACTCAAATATTTGTCACAATACAGAAGATCTTTTGCTGCTTCCATTCCATCATGAAGCATCAATCTCAACTGGTTCTGAACCTTTTAATTATTAGACTAGGAGGGTGTTTACATGGCAACTTGTTTTATTTAAAAAAAGCAAGGAAGATCTTGTTTTCATTTCCATCAAATTGGGCTACTTTTAGGTAATACTAACTAGTTTAAAGGGGTCCTATTATGCTTTTTCACTTTTTCAAGTTTAGTTAGTCTGTAATGTTGCTGTTTGAGCATAAAAAAGATCTGTAAAGTTACAACGCTCAAAGTCCACTTCAAAAGGAGATATTTTATTTAACAGAAATCACTTTTTAAAAACCACAACGAACGACTCGTTTGGACTACAATGCATATTTTCCGGGATTTGTGATATCACAAATATCGACGAATGGGACGAGACCTGGTTGAGCTGCACTAGAGAAGGCAACGAGTGTAATCACTATGTCGGAGACACGCTAGCTTTCCCAAGGCAGACGAACTTAGAGTGGTTACAATCATCCGGGTTTAAATTGCGCTCAAATTGATTTGATTTTGACGCAATATTTACACTGAAGCTCACAGGCGGCTATGGTAAGGAGCGTGACATTTCCCGACCAGGCGCCGAGTGGTGCCAATCACAACACACACTGGCCCAGCTAACCAATCACAGCACATTTCGTATTTCAGAAGGCGGGCCTTCATTTGATACAGGAACTATTCGAGCCGTTTATGCCAGACTGGGGAGAGAGGTGTTGTAATAATGTAAAATATGAAAAATAATGTTTTTTTGAACAACCTAGTATGAGAGCCTGTTCTAGTACACCCCCAAAACAAAATCAAGACTTTGTAAAAGAGCATAATAGGACCCCTTTAAGGCACGGCCTCTTAACTTAGTGCACACTACAAGACTCAAGCTTGATGCTTTTGATCTATTAGTCTGTATCCAGAAATTGCAG
Source organism: Sinocyclocheilus grahami (assembly GCF_001515645.1). Taxonomy (NCBI): domain Eukaryota; kingdom Metazoa; phylum Chordata; class Actinopteri; order Cypriniformes; family Cyprinidae; genus Sinocyclocheilus; species Sinocyclocheilus grahami. The sequence goes on along the minus strand of NW_015505390.1, from coordinate 275,169 downwards.
ATCGTAGTTCATACCCAATATATTCTGGGATCATCGCTTCAGTCGAGGCCTGCAATCAGTTGTGTAGTGTGCGCAGGGAAACATTTCTGTGTACTTGGCTTTATTTGATCATGCTGTCTAAATTTGTAGACGTTTGCCTTTGTGACAGAGACAAATAGAGACAAATAAAGTTCATAACTTCAGATTGAATCAGCCCATCTACTCCTGTTCTGCAGACCAGGTAGAATAAAACATGCTCTTTCTTTCTCTCTCTCTTTTGTCCCACTATTTTTAGACATACGAATGGATTGATCCTGGATTAGCTTTTATCTTGTGCTGCTCCCCTTTCAGATTAATTGTGTTTTAATGTTTACAAATAATCAATATTCAATCAGAAGGTAGATGGGGTGACCATGTAGATGTAAGAAAATGCGTAAGGGAAATGTATTCTGGACAAAGGGCCATTGTGAAACTTGGTCATGATAGACAACTCTTCCTTTGTCCCATTTGTCATTGTTGGGGAAAAATAGCTCCTATTTTTTGGTCTTTAATAAGACAGAAGAGACTAAGAATGGATTGTGTTGAAGTGTAAGACAATGGACCCAATACTTTCTCCATAGTTTGAGAGGAACCCACAATCCAGAGTGGTATGTTATTGAATCTTATCTTAGGTTGCTGGAGCTACCTAGCTTTGCTGGCACATTAGTTGAAGAATGCAGACATTAAATTCTCTGAATTATTGTAATTAATAAGTTTGTTTCCTTAACTGCACTGATAGTTCCTTTTATTGAGGTCAAGATATACACCCCCCACAAAATTTAGGGGAAGTCGTGGCCTAATGGTTAGAGAGTCGGACTCGTAACCCAAAGGTTGCGGGCAGGGATTGTAGGTGGGGGGAGTGAATGTACAGCGCTCTCTCCCACCTTCAATACCACGACTGAAGTGCCCTTGAGCAAGGCACCGAACCCCCAACTGCTCCCCGGGCGCCGCAGCAAAAAATGGCCCATACTCGGGGTCACTGGCCCACTTTTGGATGGAATAAATGCAGAGCACTAATTCCGAGTTGGCCACATGTCACTTCACTTCACATGTCACTTCACTAGAGGTGTCCAATTCTGCTTCTGCAGGGCTGCCTTCCTGCTAAGTTTGACTCCAGCACACCTGTCTGGTAGACATTTGGGGCCAGTGGAACTTGATTAGTTGGTTCAGGCTAAACTCTGGTGAAAGGTACCCCTCTAGGAGCCGGATTGGACATCTTGATATATACCATTAAGCTGGGCCTTACCATAACTGGGGGCTCGTCCGGGACCTGAATTGCGCTGGTTTAAAAGTCAAGAATGAGCTTTTTACAATCCACATAACAATATTTATGTATCACTACACATTTGGGGCCAGTGGAACTTTCAATGTCTTTCACAAAGCATTGCCATGTTGAGTTAAAGGGATAGCCTGGGAGAAACCTGGATCTGAGTGCCGTTTCTCAATGCTTCATTGGTGATAGTTGATTGATCTCCCCTTTGAATCTCTAACCTGTTGGGTAATAAGCTAAGTATCTAGTCAATATCTGGTTAAGATCTGATATACACCTATATATATTTGCTTGAAATTTTACTTCTATAGGCCAAACTTGCTTGTCTCATCTGCCAGTTGTAATTTTCCATGTGCAGATGGGGCCAAAATTATGTGGCTTATACGAAATGAGCTGTCTGAATATTTAGACAAGCTTCACTTCTTTAATATTAGAAAAATGAACAACCCCATGATCAATTCTATGGATAGACTATGCAGTAAATCAGAGGTCCATGATGCTATAAACGGAAGGAAGATCAGTGCTTGGTCATAGCATTAGATTGGTTCTGGCAAGTTTTCCCATTTTCCCTGACTGATATCTTGCTTGTGAAATCACGTTCCATTTCATTTCATATACAATTCTCTTCCTACATTCTAAACGACCCATTACTAACCAGGCCTTGCCAGCTGCCACCAATCACACGCAAGCAGGACATTGTCATGGCACCTATCCACATTGGGGACGTCTCTTTTTGGACAATATAGAGAAAGAAAAACAGAATGACAAATGAGTTTAGATGGGTACTTAATTATATTTATGTGCAGCTCTTGATATTTTTCACATTAATTGTTCAATGCAAAATATAGGTTAATTTTACCTGACCATTTTCCGCTTCCAAATGAAATGTTTCACTCTTTACGCAAATCCCCTGTGATTGGTTAGCCTCTTTGAATGTCAAATGCGTGGTTGCTCTATGCTTTTGATGTGCAGATTGTGGGTGTTTTATTAATTCTCATGGTTGTGTCGTCAATATGCTGACAATTTCTGAATGACAATTTTTTGCTGCTCTTGGAGCGGTGTATTCTGAACATTGGAGTACATAGAAATCCTGTTTTCACCAGGTTTAAGTGTTAAACATCGGTTAGGATAATTTCTTTTCCATGTGCATTTAGGAATAGGCATTTTCATGTAGTATACAACCTCTAGAGTAGAAAGTCAGCTCTACTGGATATTTGCCCCCCCCCCCCACCTCCTGATTTCTGACCGCGAGTGAATCCATCAAGAGATAGCTGACCGAGGCCTCTGCAGGTCAACAGGCCATTTAGATCAATTCCACCTCATTGACACTGACTGAAAGTGCTCCGCTTTTTGTTCTATAGTGGAAGCACGGATATCTAAAGTGCTATGGAAATTAGGTTTTCATGTTTGTTGGTGATGTGGCCTAGTGTAATGTTTCCCAAACAGATGTACCTCAGGTTTCTTAAAGATGCTGCCCTTTTATATTTTACCTCCTAAATTGCAGCTCGGTTTTGCAAGCTCTAAGAAAGCCATTTTATTTTTATACATTCAAAATATACACCTAATTGTTAACATCCATTTTTGTCCATTTGTTTTATCATCTGCTGACAGAATCACGATTTTTGGGACTGGAGCGAAATGGCTGTCTGTGTTGGAGGAGAGAAATCTGAAACCTGGTGAGCTGCATTGAATTACAATCCCTCTGTCTTCTCTCTTTCGTTTCTTCACTTTTTCTGTCATAATAGGAATGTCACTATACAGTATTTCAGTAGTCAATACCAATGCCAGTGATATTTTATATTTTTAATATCAATTTTGATACCGCTGCAAAAACAAATATGTTGTCGAGCACTACACATTTTATACTGCAAGGCCTAATGTTCAGATTTTTTTAGCACACCATTTGCTTGTTTACAAATCTACCGTTTACCTTGTTAGAAAGCGCTTTGTTGCACATGTTTGACTATTCATGTGCATCTGTGAGGTAAATGCACCAAATTGGGTCTTTACTCGGTACTACTGATGAGGAGACAATTTGAAAATGAGCACCTGTGGTTTCCAATGCAGGGATTAAAAAAACAACTTGAAATGAAATTCAATGCACAGCTACTTAAGAATGTCTGTCAATGGAAAAAGATGTAGCTGCGCCAATGCTAACCAGCAAAACCCTGACACCTTGGATGTAACTGGTGCTTTATGAATTAAATTTAATTAATATTGCATTAAATTAATATTTAGTCAAATTAAATTAAAGTGATAGTTCACCCAATTAGAAAAAGTCTGTCATTTACTCACCCTCAGTTTATTCCAAACCTGTTTGAGTTTGCTGAATGCGAAAGAAGGTATTTTGAAGATTGTGGGTAACCAAACAGTGCTGGTAGCCATTAACTTCCATATGAACAAAATTCATATTCATGTTCAGTGCTTTGTGAATGCCAGTTCATGTCATCCTTAAAGATGAAGCTCTTGTTGTGTTTGAGGTATTGGAGGAATTAGTTTTGCATGTGTGTGGTTGAGTGGATTGTGTGTTGGGGGGTCAGAGACGTGCTTCCTGGCCCTCCGCTGCTCGACATTTCAGAGTGACACCTGTTAGCCTGTGGGGTGTGGCACTGGCTCTGATAACCGGTGCGAGAGACCCTCTTTACATGGGACCCCAGACGGATGTCCTGGCATGTCGCCTGCATACATTTCAGCACAGCGTAACGCGGTTCATAATTCTGATCACTGTGAGCCATACCCATCTGCCTCCGGACTATAGACAGTCTAAATAGATGACAGCGAGCTGAGCTTTATACTTCAGGACTGTTTATAATGTAATGTAGAATTTGGGGCATATCAAAATTCCGCTTAAATGCATGCTATGGTAATTGCAAAACAAAACAAAAAAACATGCAAAACAAAAATAAATCCCCTAACTCCTCCAATACCTCAAACACACCAAGAGCTTCATCTTTAAAGACAACATGAACTGGCATTCACAAAGCATTGAATATGTTAGTTACAGAATGAAAATATATGGACATAGATTGGAATTTAAATATATGTGGTTATTATTGTTGATTTTCTTTTGAGGTCTTGCAAGCTGTAGTATTTCCTTTAGGAAATGCTTTTTTTTTTTTTTTAACTAATAGATTTAGTTTTTCTTGACTATTCACAGCAAACACGCACAACCTGCAGACCCTCCACACACTCCTTTCTACAGGATCTCCATTGAAGCCTCAGAGCTATGAGTATGTGTACAGCTGTATTAAGAACAATGTGCTCCTGGGATCCATATCAGGTGGGCATTCTATTCTATTACCTGCCTTTTTCCTCCTTTCTTTCTTTTTCTTTCTTTCTTTTTTTTACATTTCTTTTTACTTTGTTAATTTTCCTTTCCTTCCTTCATCCATCTCTCTCTCTCTCTTTCATTCTTTATTCTTCTCTTGATAGTACGGTGTGTGTGTGTTCTAATGCCTACAGGGCCCTGCGGAAACAAATTAGCATCAGCGTTAACAGCAGTGGTGGACTGCTGATTTTGTGTGCATGTGTGTGTGTTTGTGACTGGGGTCTCGCAGCATGTCTCTCTCACACACCACCTGTGCCCAGTTTCTCCCTGCGGTTTCACCAGATGAGCTTTGCTCTAATGGCAGGTCAGCGGCAGCCTGCTACAGTCATGTTATTCACAATGAACCTTTCAGAGCTGTTTATTTAACTTCTTATGTGCAGTGCTTGTTCCTGGATGAGTTATTGCAAGGAATACAAGGAGGTTACAGCTATGCTATTTTTAGTCTTTGCTCTTTTATTATATTACATTTCCATTGCATTTTATATTATATAAAATGGGTAGTTCTGGTCTTTGATGCGGTTTGGTCAATAACCATGTTTTATTTACAAATATGATGATTCTCTTCACTGAACAGAATATGTAGCTATGATTTTTATATTGATTTTTAGTTTTTTCTCATTTATATTATATAATATTATACTATATGGAATATTACTGGAAAATATAATGGCTTTACAGTAGTAGCGATTACTGTGTTAAGTAATATATGGTTAATATGGTTATGGTTATTATGATTTTGTATTGTAAATGTTTGAAAGATTTTAGTCAATGAACTTTTAGAATTTTGTTAAAAAAAAAATTCAGATTCTGAATCTAAAGTAGACAAATGTGATCTTATTGTCTTATTGAGTGATAGATTATGATGTGTTCTTTGCATATGTCTGCCATGAAGGCTTTTTGATTTGCCATTTGGCTCACATTTGATACCATGACAGCAATCCCATTGAATTCTGACATGTTTGCAGAGCACATGAGCCTCATAACTTTTCAGAAAAAGGCTTTGACTGATGTTTCTTGACTCCAGAGGTTTTTGAAATGTCAGGCTACCTAAAGATGTCTGCTGGGAAACAGCAGCGCAGCAACACGATCCTTTGTCTTCAGCTCTGAGCTCAGATAGCCTGTTGACCCTCTGAAATACTGAGAACCTGCTTTGTCTAGGATCATCGCTGTGCCCACCTCCCCTCAGATACGTGACCTCTGCCAACCCGAGGCAGATTTGACCTTGACCCCAATGTCAAGCAGAGCATATGTGTCGAGGCTTGTTTCCCGCCGCTCCTGTTACTGTGCCAGCCAGACTCCTGAGCGCAGAGGGGCAGCTGGCAGGAAGCTTTAACACTTTCAGCCACCCAGAATCACCTGAATCCAGTAGACCCCCCAATATCAGCTACCATCTGTCACATACACACATAAACACACACATCTATTGTCCCAGCAACCTTTTTCACTTTTGCCCTTTTTATTTCTCTCCTGTTTTCGGTCTCTTTTATAATCTGACTTTATAGCCATTACATTTGTCAATTACTGAGACCTATTTTTATTTAGAGCCACCTCTATCCCAACACTGCCTCTCCTGGTTTTTCTCCACAAAACCTCATTATTTTGAAATATTGATTGTCTTGCTTTTTCTTTTGGGAAAAAGCAAAAGAAAAAGCTTTTCAGTGCTGGCATTATAATGACTTGGCATCAGAGCTGCTCACATATGTTGTAGGTTCAGTTTTATATTGGGTGACTCCATAACTATAGGCCTAAAATTACTCCATTGAAGTATCAGAATTCACATGCTTCTAGCTGCATAATTATATACACAATTAATTGTTTAGGTTCAAAATATGTCAATGCGCTTCATAACACAAGTGCCTATTGCATTTCTCATCATTGCCACAGGGGGCACACCTCTTTCAGGTCAACTGCTGTCATGGATGAGCAAAGGTTTGAGGAGAATCTTGCTGAGAAAGCTACTTAAAACCCACATTTATGGCTAGTTTTTGAGCTCAGCTTATCACTTATGAAGACTCGGGATTATCTAAAGTATTATCAATTTCTATGCAATTAATGGTACTTTAAACAGACCTTATGATACACAAATATGTAATATAAAAAGTGCAACTTTGGAAAAAATTTGTTTGTGATTGGCAAATTTGAATGTAAAAGTAGTTAATTTTGTAGTGTCACTCCTTTTATTTAGTTACTCTCATCACTGATGGCTTATTACTTGTGTTTTTGGCTTTTTCTCTGCCATTAAAAAGATTGTTTGAGCCCTGATGAGGTTACGAAACAAGCATTTTATATTTGTAGTGAAGTATTGTGTGAGCCAGTTTCATTCCTGAAGAAAGCCTGAGTTTGTTGGACCAAATAGATATTTGTGCACCTTTGTTCAGCTTGTTCCTTTTGCTTTTATTGTGTCTGGTAAACAAATCAATAGGGAAGGGCTGCACTATAGAAACTGTGATCCATATAAATGGAGACAGGATAACAAAGCTACCAGCAAATTATGCCAACAAGTTAATGAAAAATCCATTCAGTTTCCACAAAGTAAACTAAATTTCTAGAGCTTTTCATCTGTTCTGAAGATATTCTGAAACACGAAAGATCTGTCTGTCTTTGAATTTCTCCACAAACCTGTGAGATTTTCTTACCTTGAAGATTTTGATCATCTTTCAAAATAGAATATTAACATCTTTAATATTTCCTCAGGAGGCACAGACATCATTTCATGCTTCCTGGGTCAGAACATGACGGTGCCTGTTTACAGAGGGGAAATTCAGGCCCGAAATCTGGGCATGGCTGTGGAGTCCTGGAATTGTGAAGGTGAGATATAGCTCATGTTTATCTCTGATTTATGGTCAAGACACAGAGGTCTTCTTTTATTTCATTGTATTATTTTTAATATAAAATTAATAGTTTGGGATCTGAAATCTGATTTGATTCGATTCACAAGTAGTTAAATATAAATATTGGTGTCGGAAGGATTTTTTTAAAAGAAATTAATACTTTTATCTAAGACTTTAAATTCATCAAAGATTCTTGAAAAACTATATATCATTGTTTCCACAAAAATATTAAGTGGCACAACTGTTTTCAACATTGGAAATAATATGACGTCCAAATCAGCATATTAGATAGATTTTTGAAGGACAGAGAGAGACACTGAAGACTGGAGTAATGGCTGCTGAAAATGTAGCTTTGCAATCATAGGCATAAATTACATTTTAAAATATGTATTTAAATAGAAAAGTTATTTTAAATTGTAATCATATTTCACAGTAAAAAAGCTCACTAACCCCAAGCTTTTGAATGGTAGTGTACATTTATTATGTAAATAATATATGTTATTTAAAGCCTAGATATTTTACAACATCACCTACAATAATGCTAAGAACCTAAATTAACTGCCAGAAGAATTATTAAATAAATGTAATTTATTACCCCTTAACATTGGTAAAAACACTTCCTTTGTAGCTTATTGCTTCAATAAAGCGGTTGTGTTTGGTGTGTATTTCAGGTAAGTCTGTTTGGGGTGAGAGTGGGGAGCTGGTGTGTTTGAAGCCCATCCCGTGCCAGCCCACTCATTTTTGGAACGACGAGAATGGCAGCAAATACCACAAAGCCTACTTTTCTACCTTCCCAGGTAACCCTTCACATGACATCACCCTAGATCTCTTTCAAAATCTAGTGAACTGCCTCCACAGGCAGCATTTTAAGATATTATAGGCATCATTGCAAAATGCATTGCTTCAGACTCATTGCTCGTAGCCTATAGAGGCTCACAGATGCACTCTGTTGCCTTCCTTCAAAGCTCTTAAATGGTGAAGTGTGTTTTCTGTCTGATTTAGAAAGCAAACGAGTCATCTGCTTCAGTTTGTTCAGAAGACTCTGCAGCTTTTCTGGCGTATTGATTAAATGATTTCTGAGGGCAAAAAGGGGAAAAAAAAGAACCTGCCAGCTTTTGTTAGCACGAAGAATCTCCTTGAAGCCTTATTGCTGTCGGTTTGGAGATGTAGGAAAAGGCCAATCAGGACAGTTCAGCATCATTAGCGTTCTCAGGCCGTCAGCGGTCAAGATACACAACAGCTGCTTCTTTCTATAACTATTTGTTCATCCTTCTCAATCCATTTATTTGTGTGTATCTCCTCATTCAGGAGTCTGGGCCCATGGTGATTACTGTAAGATAAATCCAAAAACGGGAGGAGTCGTCATGCTGGGGAGAAGGTAAGTCTTGCTTTTTGTTCTGCTTTGTTGTATTGAAGATTTTGATAATCTTCTTTTGTTTATACTTATAATATTGCTTTGTTACTGTATTATGATACTCTGAGATTAGTAATGCCCCTAAATGGTATAAAGCACTATTTGTTCTGTCTGTATTTTCAGTGATGGAACCTTGAATCCTAATGGTGTTCGGTTTGGGAGCTCAGAAATTTATAACATTGGTGAGAAATAAATATACACATTTTTTCCTGATAAAAAAAAGTCGACTGGTTTAGAACAGGCTAAAACATCAAGTGGTTTTAATCTTTCTCAAAATATACAATATATTGGTACCATGATGGTTATTAGTGAATATTCACTATCGTTAAAAGGTTTGGGTTCTGTACATTTTATTTTTTTTAAGCTCACCAAGAAAGCATTTATTTGATCAAAACAAACTTTAAAATGGTAATATTGTGAAACATTATTACAATGGCAGAGCTGAATTTTAAGCAGCCATTACTCCAGTCTTTAGTGTCACATGATCTTTCTGAATTGATTTAATAATAATAATAATAATACGTTTAATTTATATAGTGCCTTTCCCAAGCTCAAGGACGCTGCACAATGACAAAAGCAAATAAACAATCATGTTATACATAGATGGACAAGACATTTGCCAAGTCCAGAACGTGCGGTTGCAGTTGCATACCACAGTAATAATACAGTATCATAATCGCACACACACACAAAAAAAATTTGAATTAAAAAAATTAATTTCTTCTTCTTATTATTCGTATTCCTTCTTATTCTTATTATTAACATTTCTTATTATTATCAATCTTGAAAACAGTTTGGAAACTGCTTAATGTTTTTGTGTAAACCATGATAATTTTTTTTTTATTTTGATAAATAGAAAGTTCAAAAGAACAACATTTATTTGAAATGGAACTCTTTTGTAAAAACTTAAAAAATCTTTACATTACATTTACATTTAGTCATTTAGCAGATGCTTTTATCCAAAGCGACTTGCAAATGAGGACAATAAAAGCAGTCAAAACTAACAAAAGAGCAACAATATATAAGTGCAAATGACAAGTCTCGGTTAGCCTAACGCAGTACACGTAGCAAGGTGTGTGTGTGTATGTGTGTGTGTATGTATATGTGTGTGTGTATATATATATATATATATATATATAATACACACACATATACACACACGCAAAGAAAAACAAGTGGATAGAATAGAAAAAATAGAATAGAAAAATATAAATAATTATTTAAAAAAAACAATTTTTTTTTTAGATAAAGGCTGCATGTTGTGTGCTACACTAGATGCCCCTTCGCAATGACTATTTGGTCTCTTTCGGTCTCTTACAGTCCATTTCTTCATGTGTCCCATCCACAAATCCAGAGACTGTCGCTGTAGGCATTCCTCCATAACGTTTCAACCCAATACATTTATCATCAGAACACTGCTCACAAATGAAAAAGCTGCATTTGTTTGTTGTTTGAAGTTGTGAAAGTCAGCAAGACCGTTGCAATGACATGAAATCCAGTTAACCATGTAATATTAGATTATTTGATTATATAATGTTTGCATTAGGAGTAAAGGGAAGAAATTCTGGGCAGTCGAAATGTCTAGGATATAATCTGAAACCACAATGAAAAATAGAAAATATCGATTTATGTTGGATCAGATTCGAGCTGGTTGACATGTACTGATGATGCATATCACAGAAATATTTACCAACACGTTTCACAGAAGCAGGCTTCCATCCAGAAAATAATTTTTTTTAGTGACACTGAGAGAGGATATGCTGCAACTGCTCGCAACAAATACCAGAAAATGTGATGTGTCTGAATAATTTTTAAATAATTTTGTGCTAATAATGTTATTGCAGCAGTTGTTTACAACAGAGAAGCCTTGCAGGCTAGTATTGATGTACATTTCAAGTTTTAATGGGTCATATTTTTGGGGCAAGTTTTTGACCTCAGTGAGACCTCTATTTAGGTTTCCTAAAAGAAACTACACACTACAGAGTTTTAAAAAAAAGCTTTTTATATATGATAAAGCTTAGACAAAACTCAAAACTGTGGACGGGCTCTTTAAGAGGCTCATTTCTTTGAAATTGAAATCATTCGGTATAGAGGTGCAGATGGCAAGCAGTTGTGCAGATCGCTTGAATTAAATCAGTCCTTATTTCCGCTTCAGACAAGCAGGAACGGATCTGTTTCACCTCATGCCCACCCTTGTGCCACCATATGCCCCATATCTGCTTAGTTTTGCTGACAGGACTTGCCTGGTCTGGGACTGTACACATAAGGAAAGCTACCAAATCCTTATTTATTGTTAGTCACTGTAGATTTCGCTGTACATTACCACTTGTCGCAAACATTTTTTGTCCCCCAATTTTTTTTTTCATTTTTCCATACTCGGCAATTTCATAAACATTCCATGGAGATCTCTTCCACTTTATTACCATGTTGTTTTTCCTTTTGGATACATGGAAATGGAAATACTGGAAATATATTTTTTGTTTAGGTCCTTATTATTGTATTACATTAAATGTATTTGGTGTATTACTAGTAAATGAAAGGTGCTCTCTTCTCGATGGCTAATGCAATATTCCTGCTTTGAAATAATATAATTGTACATCGCTTAATGTGAATAATGATTACTAATATAGCTGAGAATATATTTGTTATGAATAGATTATGCCTATATACTGTATATCAATGGACCACTTCAGTTGTGTCCACTAGGAGCATACATGTATTTCATGTATATCAATACTTATTGTACTCCTAATTAAAGAACTAAGAAATTATTCTGGTCTACTGTAATTTTTTTAATTAATTTATTTTATCTTGCATGAATTGTTGCACGGTCTGTCTTTCTGTCGGTCGGTAGGCTGTAAAATGCTTTTTTGTGACACTGAGAGAGGATATGCTGTAGCTGCTCGCATCAAAAGCTTGAAAATGTGCTGCGTTTTAATCATTTTAAAATAATTTTGCGCTAGTAATGTTATTTCAGCAGTTGTTTACAACAGAGAAGCCTCACAGGCTAGTATTGATGTACATTTCAAGTTTTAATGGGTCATATTTTTGGGGCAAGTTTTTGACCTCAGTGAGACCTCTATTTAGGTTTCCTAAAAGAAACTACACACTACAGAGTTTTAAAAAAAAGCTTTTTATATATGATAAAGCTTAGACAAAACTCAAAACTGTGGACGGGCTCTTTAAGAGGCTCATTTCTTTGAAATTGAAATCATTCGGTATAGAGGTGCAGATGGCAAGCAGTTGTGCAGATCGCTTGAATTAAATCAGTCCTTATTTCCGCTTCAGACAAGCAGGAACGGATCTGTTTCACCTCATGCCCACCCTTGTGCCACCATATGCCCCATATCTGCTTAGTTTTGCTGACAGGACTTGCCTGGTCTGGGACTGTACACATAAGGAAAGCTACCAAATCCTTATTTATTGTTAGTCACTGTAGATTTCGCTGTACATTACCACTTGTCGCAAACATTTTTTGTCCCCCAATTTTTTTTTTCATTTTTCCATACTCGGCAATTTCATAAACATTCCATGGAGATCTCTTCCACTTTATTACCATGTTGTTTTTCCTTTTGGATACATGGAAATGGAAATACTGGAAATATATTTTTTGTTTAGGTCCTTATTATTGTATTACATTAAATGTATTTGGTGTATTACTAGTAAATGAAAGGTGCTCTCTTCTCGATGGCTAATGCAATATTCCTGCTTTGAAATAATATAATTGTACATCGCTTAATGTGAATAATGATTACTAATATAGCTGAGAATATATTTGTTATGAATATATTATGCCTATATACTGTATATCAATGGACCACTTCAGTTGTGTCCACTAGGAGCATACATGTATTTCATGTATATCAATACTTATTGTACTCCTAATTAAAGAACTAAGAAATTATTCTGGTCTACTGTAATTTTTTTAATTAATTTATTTTATCTTGCATGAATTGTTGCACGGTCTGTCTTTCTGTCGGTCGGTAGGCTGTCTCTCTCGCTCTCTCTCTCTCTCTCTCTCTCTCTCTCGATTCAATTCAAAATTGCTTTATTGGCATGACAGTAAATGATACAATATTTCCAAAGCTTAGTATACATGTACAAAAAGATTTGTATAATAATTAAATGAACATCACCGTAATAGAATTGAATATTATAACATCTTAGAAATATTAAACTGTAACAAATTATAATGTGTGAACATTTGATACCACAGTCTTTAACTTACATAGAAACACACATACATACTAAGGATCACTGTGGTGGACAGTAGGGTAACACACTGATGTCAGACACAACACACATTCACCCGCTCTCTCTCTCTCTCTCTCTCTCTCTCTCTCTCACACACACACATTCACACATTCACCTGCTGTCTCTCAATTCAATTCAAATGAGCTTTTTTTTAAATGACTTGCACAGTATTGCCAAAGCATTGTCCATTACATGAATAAACAATTATATAATACATAAACAAAACAACAATAGATATGTAAAATAATTAAGTAAATAAGTACGTGAAAAATATTAAAGGCATTGTTTAAAAATAAATAAATAAAAATAATGTCTCTCTCTCTCTCTCTCTCTCTCTCAATTCAAATACCTTTATTGGCATGACAATAAACTGTCTCTCTCTCTCTCTCTCTTTCTCTCTGTCACACACACACACACACACACACATTTACCTGCTGTCTCTCACTCACTCACACACACACACACACATTCACCTGCTCTCTCTCTCTCTCTCTCTCTCTCTCTCTCTCTCTCTCACACACA
>NW_015505390.1:246240-261516 GCF_001515645.1 Sinocyclocheilus grahami | reverse complement strand
CTCACACACATTCACCTGCTGTCTGGCTCTCTCTCTCTCTCTCTCTCTCACACACACACACACACATTCACCTGCTGTCTCTCAGGCTGTGGCACATTCACACGTATCCCGCAGCCAGTGCTGCTGTCTGTCCCTCTCCAAATACTATCTTTATTTGTTCTGTTTCACTGATGGCTGTAAAGTTCTTTATTAAGTTGGTAAATTTGTTGAAGTAAAGGTTTCTTATGGATATGTATTTATGACATTTATCTCTCTCTCTCTCTCATATATATATTGCATTGTGTGTGTGTGTATATATATATATATATATATATATATATTATAGATTACAATTAAAAGTAGATTTTTCAACGGCCTGTCACGGCAGGATCCCAGAACTCCTCTAGAAAATAAAAGGTGCTGTGGTCGCCTCATTTTAAAACCGATTCATCTCACTCTCCACCCTGATGTTTTCAATGTGATGATCAAAAATAAAATCCTATCTGTGAGAGAGAGAGTGAGAAAGAGAGAGACAGCCTGACCTTAAATGAAAGGTTTCAAAGATCAGGCAACACCATCCCCATATGAATGCCGTCATTTATAGTAAGAAAAGATGAGACAAATTTGTGCGGGTTCAATTTTGAAGGAAGGAAGGAAGAGAAGAGGGCCGGAGGGTCAGGTGCATGAGTGCGTGTGAAGTATTGTCACCCGTCTTCCTAGAGATGATTGAAATGTTCAGGCTTGTCTGTCACCAAATTGCTTCTGCTCAACATGTAATCTGTCGACTGGCGTCTCGCAGAGAGCGTTTTACATCCGAGTGTGAGTGTGTGTTTAAATGGAAGGGTAGGGGGTATTCATTTTGAAGCGGATGGAAAAAGGAGACAGGATCTGACAGAAACATGAACACAGAGGGGGAGCGCTGGTGTGATGAAGGACGTTCCTGTTTCCCGTTAAGTCATCTTTTGATATCTCTGATCATGACAAATCACAGCATAGTGGAAAATCCTTGTGATGTAAAGTCTGATTAAAACCACAATGCAAAATATGCGCATACATATAAGCTCTGCTCCGAAACTTAGTGAACTTTCTACTGGCACTTTGAAAGGGAGCATCTTAACAGAACCTCATAACTGACTGATTTGAAATGCTCTACATATAAATGCTTAACATAAATAGTTCTCTGCATGAGAGTTTAACTCCATTTAACATTTTTATGTCTCTCTGTATATTATTACTATTATAAAAACAATAAAAAATAAAATAAATTGTAATAATATATATAAAATTTTTAAATGTAAAGTCGGCAACACCAAAGCTCCAAAAGTATCAAAAAATGTATAAAAAAAAAAAACTGTCACATAGCATATGTGACGTTTCGAGCACGCAGGCTCTTCATAAAATGAACAACACTGATATCCCAATCTTTTTAGGCCTAGCTTCAGGTGATCAAAGGTCACATGACTGTACAATATTATCGTGATAATAATAATACCAAAACAATAACCTATCAACCAAAGAGAAAAACATAGAAACAAAAATAAGAAATAAAAATAAATCAAAAACATATAAAGCTATGCAAAATACACGAATATAATTCTCAATATATTGTTTAATAACATTAATTGATGCCTGCCTAGGTGCATAAATACAATATATACAATACAATAATATATATAATAAAATACATATAAATAATACATAGATACTGTTTATAAAATACTATATATTTATATAAATAATTAGTAGGCTTCTTTGTTCAGGTCTGGTGAGTTTGCTGGCCAGTCAAGCACACCAACACCATGGTCATTTGACCAACTTTTGGTGCTTTTGGCAGTGTGGACAGGTGCCAAATCCTGCTGGAAAATGAAATCAGCATCTTCAAAAAGCTGGTCAGCAGAAGGAAGCATGAAGTGCTCCATAATTTCTTGGTAAATGGGTGCAGTGACGTTGGTTTTCAAAAAACACAATGGACCAACACCAGCAGAGGTTTTCATATTGCTCTTTGTTAAGTGTAAGCTGGGGCCAAATGTGTGCACTGATCTGTATTCATTGTATTCCTTGTGTGAGTTTGTTCAGGTATGTTGATGACATGCATGTGCTGCAAACATCGGTTGTCGGGTCATCTGTGGACAGGTGGTGTAGTTCATGTGTGTATCCGAGAAACAGATGAAAGTGGAGAGTTCTTGCTGGTGATGTAGTTCATGATGTCGAATAAAGAGCAGCCGAGTGCATTTTCCACTCCATTACATTCACTGTACAAAAGCCTGTAGCTGCTGCCGAAAGAAACGGCACCAAACCATCTTCAGCACACACACACACACACCTGCATATACATGCTGCATTCAAAATTACACATGCAACATCTTTATGACACATAAAGATGTGTCAAAACATATGGTTAATTTAAAATAAAAGTAATATTAAAAGCCACATCACCTCTCAGGCCACTTGAAGGACACTCAAAAGTATAATTTAAAATGCTCACGAAATGCAATGGTAGCCATAATAGTCTTTTCAAAAACCCACTGAGAGCTGCCCGACATGCTTCATATTTCTCTTTCCCTCTCACCTGGTCAGTAGTTCACTTAAGAGCACTCTTGGAATGAGTTCAAATGTAGGAAAGGAAAAGAGTTCACACAAAAGCGAGAGGTCACAGTTACAGAATGCTGCAGAAGCACTGGAGAAATGTGATTAAAATGTGCCTTAGCTGTTGCTGTTGTATTTACACATTTCCAAATTCGTTCTTTTATTTGTGTTTAGCTTTGCATCATTGAAAGCATTTTAAAGGAAAATGAAAATTTGCAACAAAAAAAAATGTACTCACCCTCAGGCCATCCAGGCCATTTTTTTTTTCTTTAGCAGATTTGGATAAATTTAGCATTACATCACTTGCTCAACGATGGATCCTCTGCAGTGAATGGGTGCCGTCAGAATGAAAGTTTAAACAGCTGATAAAACATCACAATAATAAACATGTAAGTAATCCACAAGCTGCGTGTTTGTAATGAACAAATCCATCATTAAAACATTTTTTTAACTTCACACCATGGCTTTCATCTAAAATTCGATTCCTCTATTCATAATGTTGCTTTCTCCAGGGAAAAAGTTGTCTCACCTGAATCAGGAGAGAAATATGCACGGATCAAGCATAAGAGAAAATGGTCCAAAACAGTTCTAAACAAATATATAGGTTGGCTTTGATGTGAGAGGAGAACAGGGGAAGGACTTTTTCTCTGGAGCAAGCATTATTATTGATTATGGACTGGATATTTTGGCTAGAAGTGACAGTTTAAAGTTAAACCACCTTAATGATTTGTTTCTTACAAACATGCAGCTTTTCACTTAGTTGTGGATTATGGTGATGTTTATATCAGCTGTTTGGACTCTCAATCTGATGGCACCCATGTGATGTAATGCTACATTTATCCAAATCTGTTCTGATGAAGAAACAAACTCTTCTACATCTTGGATGACCTGAGGGCAAGTACATTTTCAGCACATTTTCATTGTTGGGTGAACAATTCATTTAGTATTATTGTTACCAATTTATATAAATAAATAATGGCTTAAATTACCATGTTAACTGGTGAAAACATTTTATATATTTAAATGCTTTTGTGTTCCTGCCAAAAAACTTTGAGTTTACTCATAAAACTTTTGCATTCTCTGAGAAACTTTGCGATCACTCATAAAACTTACTTTGCCCAAGAAACTTTGCATTCATTCATAAAACTTTTGTGTTCCCGAGAAATGCAAAGTTTTTCAGGGGAGCGCAACAATTTTGTGAGAGAACACACAAGGGTTTGCAAGTCCTCCCATTTTCATCACTATATGTCTCCAGGGCTCCATATTCATTCATAACGTGAGTAAATGAATATGTGGACATGAAATATTAATCATTGTATAAGTTTCACTAAGATAAAAAGCATTACAATGTACAAAGCAATATTACAATACAGTACTGAAGTCCTCTGAGGTCATTTTCACTTTGCGGCAGTTGCTTTTGCATGAAACAGTATAACTCTAAACTATAGATTTATGAAAAATAAATTGGTTGAGCAATCAGTTGGCTTTTTGTGACATTTTACAGCCAGATATAGACAAACGATTCAATGATTTGCTATTCTAGTTTCACAAACATAAACTGAAATGTTCATCTGTTGTTCTCATTTCGAGAAGCGGCCATCAAAAACAAAGAAAAGCATCACATTTCTAAAAATGACATGCTACTTGAAGCATGTGCCAGCCCAGCGGATGTCATAGCTCAGTGACTTTGGAGCCTGTGCACAACATCAACTGTAGCGTTTGAATGTTTTATCCTCATGCGTTGAGATTTCCTTTGTTTGCCAGCCAGCAGGGGTGTTACTGGAAGCGTTGCTGAGGTGTTGCAGTTCTCTAAACCCTGTCTGGATTAGAAAGATAACATTCATAATGTTCTGTGCCTACTTGCACTTGTCATGAGGTTTTGAGTGTTTATACTGTACGTGTTTGAGTGCATGTAGAGCAATTTTAACCAACGATGTGGAGCAGGTGAATGCTACACAATGTATACTAACAACGAAGACTCCGCTGTTGTGAGGTTGAGATAGCAGACACTTAGCACTAAATTGCGGCATAGACATAAATATATGAATGTCGGCTATACTATACATTATGTGCAACTGTGTATAGATGTGTATGTATTGTAAAAACAACTGACAGTGTATTCACTTGTGGGTGATATTTCATACTCACTGAGCTTCTGTTTAAATTTTAATTTCGACTTTACTTTTGTTGTATGGGTTTCATTTAAATACATTTACAATTAGGTCATTCTCAGAGGGATTTTCTCTTCAACTGGAGAAAGCAATATTATGGATAAAGGATTAGTGTTTTAGCTGGAAGCAATTGTTTAAATATGAGCTGTTTGACTCTCATTCTGACGGCACCCAGTCACTGCAGAGGATCCATTGGTGAGCAAGAGATTTAATGCTAAATTTCTCCAAATCTGCTGATGAAGAAACAAATTAGTCTACAGTACATCTTGGATGGCCTGAGGGGGAGTACATTTAATTTAATTTAATTTAATTTTAATTTATTTTATTAATTTTATTTTATTCTGGTTAACTATTCCTTTAAAAAGAGAGGAAGCTACATTAGTCTGTTTTTTCCACAGTTTAAACAGCATTCAGTTTAAAAGGGAATCATGGTAATACCTTCTTTCTTACAATATTCTTTATAATGGTACATATATAGGTTAGAGGAATATACTAGTTTGGAGCAGATGATGAAGTACTTGAAACTTACTGATGTGGCCTACAAAGGACAAGAAAGGTTGGGAAAATAGCTACTGCTCCAGAGGGTTCATAAAGATTTGCACTTGAGGGCCAAAAAGCCCCAGGAGTGAGTACCAGAGGTCTGCTGCTCAACCCGAGCCTGTAGTGAAAACTGTTGCTGGACACCAGCATATGTTGTGCTTTGGATGCTAATGTGCTGGCATTCCTAACAGGCAACCAGTTTCACCAGAAGCAAGGACGACCAACTTCACCAACAACATGACAGTCCACGTTCTCTACTGTAGATAAACCAGCACAAAACCAATACAAATCAGCATAAACCAGTCTGGACCAGCATTTTAATTCCTGATGCTTGTCTTTCAATAGGGAAGTTTGGGTTTGTGAAGGTTTCATAAGGTTGGGGTTCATAATTGTGACCTGCTCCATCATTTTGAGTGACTTTGACCCAGAATCACACTTTTTATGCACTAGTAAAAAGGAACATTTCAACTTTTTAAATGAAATTATGATGTGTTGGCCAATGTTTTTACCGAAAGTACAAATAATTCTAAATGTATTTCTAGGTCAAAGTGACTGAAAAAGATGGAGCATATCTCTCACACACACACACACACATACACACACAGGATGTGTCCTCATAAACCATGTTTACGTTGTAGTACCCATGTCATTATACACATTTATGTCCTCATAAACCATATATACCATAAGACACACACACACACACAAATATGACACATGATAACAATGTTAATTAATTATCACATTATTTAATTGTAATACTATTTCTGAAGTTGCAGTTTTACAATTTACTGTTACTGTGGCATTAGTCTTGTGGTATATGATATATAATCCTCTCTATGCGACGTCCTTGCTCAGTAGACTGTGGGAAACTCAATTCTGTCAGAATTAATGAATATGCTTCGTGTATTCACCCAGTGCTTCCAGCTATAACAAACCCACCAGAACTAATGTCAATATTTCAGAACTGGAAAACATAACACCTAATTCTATTTACAACCCTATCTCTCTAATAACCAGTTCATCTCTGGATGGATCTTCTTTGAAGTGTCTATCACTGTCCTTCAGGTGCATTACTGTGAGAAAAGTTTTAATTGGTTTAAAAATACCAGGGTTGTGTTGTGTTTGTTGGTGCTGAGGTTTGGTTAGGTCTTTCCTGTGAAGGTCTCATGTAGTTCAGCACAGTGACATGCGTGTTGTTCAGAGTAAATTGGCTGAAGCTGAGAGAAATCGACTGATTCATGATAGACTGTCAACTAAAGCTCAGAGCATTAGAGAGCAAGAAAAACATCTCAGGCATGTGCTCTGTTTGAGTTTGCATGTGTGTTTCCAGGTGAAATATAACTGGAAGAGGACATACTGTACGACAGATAGTAACAGAATTATATAGATATATTAGATATGGACAGAGGCGGACAAAGTACTCAACTCCATTACTTGAGTGAAAGTACAGATACTGCTGGTCAAATATTACTCCATTACAAGTAAAAGTTGTAAAGACAGATTTTTACTTAAGTAAAAGTACAGAAGTACTTGCTTTTAAAAGTACTTAAGTACCAAAAGTAAATTTCCTTTTTTGTGTCAATGCACGGTTTTATTATTGTTGTATGTAATACTTTCAATACCTTTGATGCAACTTAGAATACATTACATCTACTGAATACATTGACTAGCTTGTAGTATCTTTGGAATAAAGAGCTTTTAGAATGTTAAAAACCTATGAGGAAAAAAAATATATACCTATACCTATACCCACCCCCACAAAAGCAGGATGGTAGTGATCTCACACAGCTCTGACAGTGTGTAGCCATTCATCCACATTTGAACAGAGTGGACAGTGAAATCCTGTAAATACAACTGTAGCTGTACAACTTTACAACAGCAACACTGCTTTAACAGCAATACTTATTTAACATCAAACCAAAAATTT
This sequence comes from Sinocyclocheilus grahami, assembly GCF_001515645.1. Lineage (NCBI taxonomy): Eukaryota > Metazoa > Chordata > Actinopteri > Cypriniformes > Cyprinidae > Sinocyclocheilus > Sinocyclocheilus grahami. Next base: position 254,310 of record NW_015505390.1, on the reverse strand, counting down.
AAAAAATGCTGTCTAATCGCTCTCGCTGTACTTTGATATAACACACAGATCGGTCTGTGCAGTGCTGCTTCAGTCCAACACCTTTTGTGTTTTATTAGGAGATGCACAACAGTTCTTCTGTGGCTTTATAGGTAATATTTTCACTTACACAATTTAGCAAAATCAGACAATATTGTGTCTAATATATATATACCACAATATTAACTTCTTATTATTGAATTGTTGTAAATAAATATCACATTTGCAACTGGTCAGTGTTCAAAAAATGCTGGGAAATCACTTCATGTAGCCCTACAAGAGTGATTACTGATAAACTGTCTAAAAAAAAAGAAAGTCACGTTTTAGAGAAGAAAAAAATCACCCACTGACTTTCAAAGCTGCTAACGACTTTCTACTTCGAGGATCTTGATAGAAATGTAGTGGAGTGAAAAGTACAATATTTGTCTTTCAAATGTAGTGAAGAATAATACTCAAGTAAAGTACAGATACTCAAAAAGTGTACTTAAGTACAATACTCAAGTAAATGTACTTAGTTACTGTCCGCCTCTGGATATGGAACTCTCTTTAAATTTTAGATGTTCCTGTAGCTCGAATAGTAAAGCACGGCACTAGCAACACCATGGTCATTGGTTTGATTCCCAGGGAATACATGAACTTGATTAGATAAATAGCTTGAATGAATTGTAAGTTGCTTTGTATAAATACATACATGTAAATGTTAAAGACATTTGGATTATTTATTAAATGATTTCATTCCTGAAAGTATAAGTTCTGTGGCGATACCACAACATTCTAGCTCAACCAATGGAAAGGTAGTAGGAGTGTTTGGAAAACACACTTGCAATTCTGTTTAGTGCCACTGGTGGTGCCAAAATACATACATCATGCTCAAAGCAGAATCAAGAATAAAACTGGGAAAAGATGGCTAGTTATCTTGTTTGTTTGGTTTTTTTTGCTGGAAAATATTAGACAAGCTAATTAACATCCAGTCGTTTGCCACAGAGAAAAAAGGAAAACGAAAGAAAGAATACATTATGCTCAAAGCAGATTCAAAAGTAAATCTGGGAAAAGCTAGATAGTTATTTTTTTAGCTTTTTTTTTTTTACCTGGAAAATGTTAGACAAGCTTAATATCCAATAGTTAGCCACAGAGAGAGAGAGGAAATATCATGCTCAAAGATGAATCAAAAATAAATCTGGGAAAAGCTAGCTGGTTGTCTTGTTTTTTTTGCTGGAAATTAGAAAAGCTAATTAATATCCAGTAGTTAGCCACAGAGAAAAAAGGAAAACAAAAGAGAGGCCAAAAATAAAGAAATTTGTTGAAAATCCTGCAGAGCAGTGGTTCTCAAAACTAGGAGGCCACAGCAAATTTTCACAAGGCGAGGTGACTTAAAATTATTTTAATTAATATATTAATAAGTGATAATTGTTCATTTTTTATATATTTTAATTTTATTTTATTTTGATAAATTAAAATGTTTAAAAATATACAATCAAAACATTAACTGAAATCAACTAGGGAATCTTTTAAAGGGCCCACAAGATGACTTAATACCTTATATTGGGGGGCCTTTGACTATTGTGTTGCACTGGTATAGGCCTCTGTATCAAAAAGATGGAGCTTTTTGGCATATAGCATGTTTTTTTTGCAGCTTAGTTTTAGTAAATGGTCTTTTTCACTAGGCAGAGCTTGTGTTCTAAAGTTCCAGTGTTTTCATAGTTCAATTCATAGTACTTTTTTATTTAAAAAGATCAAGAAAATTAGATTCCCCTTGACCCAGTTAATATGAAAAAATTATGACAGTTAAAATGTTTTTGCGCTGCTAAAATTCATCAGTCAAAGAGTCGTTTTATGGCTAAAGCTTATTGTGCCCTGTGGGCTGTTTAAACTACACATAAAAGTCTATCTTGAGTTATTTGATAGCCATTGCTCTGGAGAATGGCTTTGGCAGTCTGATTTGTATAAGATTGTTTACAACAGCATTTTATGTGGTTTGAACCAATCAGATGGCTTTACAAATACGCAAGGAGGATTTTTATGCCTAGTGTAAACAGGAATAGTCTATCTTCCAAAATAGCCACCTGTATAGACCCTTCAGATGATCCTCATTATCCCATTAGAAATCCCCGCCATATTTAGTCTCGTTCTCATAGACATGCAGGAAACACTGTATACTGAATATTCATGACAACCTGCCACTTTTCCCCAGTTTCCCCAGCCTGGGAGGACTGGGGTGTGTCTGGTGGGTTCAGTTATTCCTCTGGGTGCTGTTGCATCCAAAAATGTCTCTGGCACATTTGGCTTGTGGAGTGAAGCTTATTTTTGTTCAGACAAGGCAGTTTAATGGCTATTACCTGGATTAGACTGCAATCTGTGATGGGAGAGCTGCTGGAGGAGGGACACTTTAGCAAACACAAGCCTTTTTTTTTTTTGGAGCAGTTCAAAAATGAATAGAGCATCTGAGAACTCACGTTCATTAGCTCAGTGAAGAGAAAACGTAATCTAAACACTGTAAAGCTCAATCTCGTCATAGGAGGTTTACATATTCAATAGATGACTGTGGCTTGATTGTGTTTATTTGGAAATGAGAAGCTTTTAAATGTTGATCTAACTGTCCCGTGTGTGTGTGTGTGTGTGTGTGCAGGGGCAAGGTACACTACTGGTCAAAAGTTTGGAGTAATTCTTTTTTTTTTAATGTAAAAAAAAAAAATCCAGCCTTGCTGAGCATAAGAGACTTCTTTCAAAAACATTTAAAAAAATTTTACATTGTCAAGCAGGGTTTTGCGGACCGTACCCATCTGCCATACGCACATGCTGATGGTGTAGTAATGATCGGTAAAACGGGTACCATCTGCCTCCGGGCGTGTGGCACCCAGGCCATTACACCAGATGGCATCAACTGCCCCAGCTGATGTGGTAGTGTTAATAAACAGAAGTTTATTAACAGTCCTATTCCTCTCTCAGTCGCTCTCCTCCTCTCTTCTCATTGTTGTTCTCGCCATCTTGTTCCTTCTCACACAATGTCATCCATCGTCCACCCTCTGCTAACTTATGCTCTCTCCCTCTCTCTCTCTTTTACTTTTTCCACCCTTCTTCCTCTATGATGAGCAAAGCATCTGGGAGATGACACCTCGTTAGCTCTGCTCTCCAGTTCGTTGTGACTCCAGTAAACGACTCGGTGACAGAAACTTGTGGCTTGTTGAGTGCTTTAATTAAAGAGTTTAGGATTCACTGCTCCTCAGCCAGTTCTACCTGATGCCTCCTCTCTGGTGTGTAAGTGTGTAAATATTTACAGTACTAGCTAGCCTACTACTCTTTCTATTTCTGCCATAGAAAAATATGCTCAAATTAGTAAGAGTAGCAAGTATTATGCGGTTCCGAATTAGCAACTGTTTTAATGAGTTGAGTCACTTGATAATTCAAACATCCAATTCGTTCAGAAACAATGATTCGTTCAGGAACTAAATACCGATACTTTGTGTTTGATCTGACACACGCAACAGTCGGCTCTGCATTGGATTTGTTTTGAACTGGCTTCGTTAGCGGGGCAAAATGGACAAGCTAACCAGCAATGTTGTGTTTAAAATGTAAGTTGCTTTATTTTAACTCGTTGTTTACTGAATTGTTGCCAAAAAAAAATAAAAATCAAGATTATGCTGGCAATTGTGCTTTTGTTCTGAATATTACCGCGCCATGACGCCGCATGCCAACAACAACATGCATATTTAGAGGTTTATTCCCTGCAAAGTTCAAATACATACAGGACACATAAATGCTCATTGTTTTCATTGAATAAGAGAGCAATAAAAAAGAGAGAAAGAGTAAGATAAGATTTTTCCTTTTTCATATGTAAACAATTCAACATTATATAGTAATTTTTAACATGGCCGGTATGTAGGCTGATATCATCATCAACAATATGGATTTTTTTAATGTTTGAATTTGAAAATAGCCAGACCTTTTAGTTTAATTCAGTGTAATGGGTTATTTCCTTTTTAAATAATTCACTAAAGAAAGCTGTTAACCTGTTAATAGATATATTTTAAATTGATCATTTAATTGGTTAGTTATCATTTGCAAAGCAGGTCATTGTACACTACCATTCAAAGGTTTGTGTCAGAAAGATTTATTTGTTTGAAATAAATTAATAGCCTACATTTGTTCAGCAAGGGTGCATTAAACTGATCATAAGTGACAGTGAATACATTTTATAATGTTACAAAAGAATTTGATTTCATATAAATGCTCTTCTTTTGAACTTTCTAGTCATCAAAGAATCCTGAAAAAATTTATTGTTTTCATCATCGATAATAATAGATTTTTCCTGAGCGCCAAATCAGCATATTAGAATGATTTCTGAAGGATCATGTGACACTTAAGTCTGGTAGAATGGTATGATGGCTGCTAATAATTCAGTTTTGCCATCACAGGAAGAAATGACAATTTAGAAATATATTAAAATGGAAACCCGTCATTTTAAATTGTAATAATATTTTGCAGTATCACTGTTTTTACTGTATTTTTGATCAAATAAATGTTGACTTTGTGAGCATAAGAGACTTCTTTCAAAAACTTGCCTGTCACCTGTTAGTATAGCACTGGTTGGCAAAAAAAAGTTAACTACTTATTTGTCACCCACCAGCCATGCTCTGCATGCAACAGATTTCCCTGGGCATGTAACATCCCATCAAATATTATTCTGTCATACACTAAAGAGGCAGTTGAACATGATTTCTTTTTCACTTCATGCATTGGTCAAAAATTTAACACTGTGCCTCTGAGCTCCAAAAGACATACAGGTGCATCTCAATAAATTAGAATGTCGTGGAAAAGTTCATTTTTTTATTGGTCTTATGAAGTATTCTAATTTGTTGAGATAGTGAATTGGTGGGTTTTTGTTAAATGTGAGCCAAAATCATCACAATTAAAAGAACCAAAGACTTAAACTACTTCAGTCTGTGTGCACTGAATTTATTTAATACACAAGTTTCACAATTTGAGTTGAATTACTGAAATAAATGAACTTTTCCACGACATTCTAATTTATTGAGATGCACCTGTATTACACAGTACCAGCCAGACTCTGGAGCGCTGTTTCACCTTAGTCCAAATTCAAAAAGCTTCTATGCATGCTGAACAGACTGAGACCCCATATCTCAGATGTTTTAAAGTATTTTCTTACAGTTTCAGTGACGTTTGCCTCTCTCTGATGAGAGTTGGGTGATTTGTTTGCATGTAAATGCACAAGTTGCCACATAAATGAGCTGTAGCTTTTGCATCCTGAGACCTAGTTTGAGTATGAGTACGTGTGTGTCCGCTTATATACAATTATCTGTATGTAAATTCTGACTGAACATGTTCAGATACAGCGATTTTTAGCTTTCATGAGCACACAGAGTCAGTCCCTCATTCTCTAATTGCAGCTCGTCGTAGCCATCTGCCACACTCTCGTCTGTGTCTCATTCCTCCTTTCTGTTCATTAGCACAATTATTCTCCCTCCGTTTGTGAGCACAACTCCTTCAGGTCATCCAACAGCCATATAGCATTCCTGGCACCCACTAATGGATCTTTGTGTGCTGCGAATAAATGTGTGAAGGCTGTTTCTGGATTAGGCCTCAATGTGTTTTGTTCTTCACTCTTGAGTTTCATTATTACTGAGTGTTAAATTCGGGTCATTAGCTAAACAGCTCTATTGGCTGTTTTCATGGGATTTGGGTGACAGAAGCATTTTTGAGACATTTTGTAAACCGAGCATCACTGATTTTACTGTGTGTGTGTGTGAGGTGATTGAAAGGTTGTTTAACATTCTCCGTTCTCTCTGAATGCATGAATGCACCATGTGCCATTGAGGAATAGTCCTGTGCGCTTTGTGGTAGCATGTACAACGACTGAGGAAAGTAAATGTTTATATTCCGAAATAAATGAACAAACAGATATAGATCTGCATGATGCTCCTGAACTGATTTACACATTCACATAAACAAGCCAGCGGGTGAATAAGAGGCATGTAAATAACTAAAACAGTGAACTGCAGGCTTGATTGCAAGATGGCCCAGTCAGATTGGATGTATTATAAATCACTGTATTTACATAATTCAATCTCACTTTACAGACCTCTTCTAATCAGCATGTGTCACGCTGGAACTGCCACAGGACAGAAGGGAATGGGCCGGTCTTCATTGAAATTCATCGGTGTGTACTGAGCATGCTCAGTCAGACTCCTCCTGCAGGCCTCATCACACTGCAAGGTTTTAGCCAGACTGATGAGCAATGTTCGTCACCACAACGACCAAAACAACGTCTCGCTCTGTGAGTCATGCCTTGCGGGCCATCCCACGGGACGCAATTATATGCAAATGAGGGTAATTAAGTCCTTGCGCACTGTGAGACGAGATCAAAATTAATATTTACACTCTTCCTAATAAATCTGTCTATCTTCCTATCCTCTCTCTCTCTCTTTCTGCAGGTGGGATGCTTTCTCTAGGGAAATTTACTGGCAAGTGAGATGTTTGCTTGAATCACGCTTCACTGACACTCCCCACTAACAGCAGATTCATGGGACGTGTGTCATTATTGTTATTATTTCTTGTTTATTATTCGCATTATCGCTATTTCAGTGATTGGCACTCGGCTCAGGGGTCTTGTTTGTTGATCGGCTTACTTTTTGGCAAAGTTAGACCTAAAAGCCTAACAGAATGACTTATTCAGATTATGTCGGATAAATTGACACAGGGGAAAACTGTGAAGTGGAACTGGACGGGTTAGTGTTTGCAGACTCACAGATAAAACTATGGTAAAAGTGTATAATAACTATTATTAAAAATAGATTGGTGGCAGGGGTTTAAATGTTGATAAGGAAGGAATATTTTTGTACTAACCAGCCATGGCTGCAATGATCTACAGGACGTTTTGTTGCTTGCCTGGTTTTACTTTTTTGGCGTAATGCTAGATAGTCCCTCCCGCAGTGAAATCTTATTGGTTTAATGATAAGTTTAAGTGTGTTCAGTCCATTTTATTCAGACCTATTTGCTCTAATGAAATATAATGAAGGGTGAAAGATGCACTTTAGGTGCACATTAGATGCTTTAGTTAGTGAGCGAGTGACGTGTAGCCAAGTATGGTGTCCCATACTCAAATTATTATCATCTAATATAATATACATTAGATGCTTTATCTGTGCCTTTTATCATTCTGCCCGGGAGCAGAGGTTCTCAAAACTTTTTGTCATCAAAACCCTTTAGACATAAAATATTAATTTAGTACTTCAAGTAAATATTTCAATAATTTAACACATTTGTAGTTTAACTTTAAAGTGGATCCAAACATCTTCTTAGTTGTGATAATATCTCAGTCCACATTACATTCAGATTGGTGTTTTTAGGAACCCAACCAAATATAATAATAATAATAATGATAATAATACAAATACTAATACTAATAATAATTATTTTAACTCTAATTATAAACATAGACAGATACTGTTGTAAATTGCAATTGTACAGTAAAATAAAAATTTATATTTGATCGAATAATGCATTATTTTATACTACAAGTTATAACACTAATATTTATGGCTTAAATTCTTGACTCTCAAATGTTCAAACCCTCAAGCTTTTAACATTTCAAATCATCAAGCTTTATTTTTTCAAATGTGTAAATAAAATGAACCTAGTGTAGGGTATCAGACCGAATCAGACAATCTAAGATTTGGTCAAAACATGGTTGAAACGAGGAGTCCAAATTCCACAGAGGCCCAAGACAACAGGATGCTCATAAATCAGACCCTAGCCAGTCTGAAGCAAGCTTAACCAACTCTTTCACAGAACAGCTTTCAACATTAACACAAAAGGAACACACTGATCATAACAACTCAGGAAGGAGATTGTCAATTTTAGGGCAAGTAATCAAGATTAAATGGTCAAAGAGATGACCGCATGACCATCACGTGATAGTAACTACAATCACGAGCGCTTTAGAATTGACATCCCCCACCTAGGAGACAAAGAACAGACTTTCAGAGATTCCTTACAGACCTCTTAATCTCTGGTCTTCATACATTCACAGAATGG
>NW_015505390.1:245656-245907 GCF_001515645.1 Sinocyclocheilus grahami | reverse complement strand
TTGTCAAATGTATCATATTCTTGTTATAGAAATCATGTCCAAAACTATACTCGGCAAGAGCGGGAAAAACGCGGACCATGTGACTGATAAGAGAACATTTGATTTATGAATGAGGAGAAACATTGCAACACCCCGAGCTACAATTGGTCGAGGCACCATTTGGCGGTGTGTTAAACAGCCCAGTTTAAATACTCTGCACACCATCAAACTTTGCTTTTTGTGTCTAGCTTTTATCTTTTCGCTTCTAGTCA
>NW_015505390.1:234417-245544 GCF_001515645.1 Sinocyclocheilus grahami | reverse complement strand
CGGCAACCAGACAAGGAAGGAAACCCCGCACACAGGAAAACAATTACCTCCAGATCCTAGCTGAACTGGTGCATTTAATATAAATTTTAACTTCATTGAGCAAACTCAATGCGAGGGTTAACTAAGTGGTTGATGGTTGTTCAGATCTATGCAATTGCACATATTGCTGTAAACTTGGGATTTCACATTTTCATTCTCAAACTAATTATTTCCTCACTTTCTCTCTTTCTGCAACTTGTGTGAATGCGTGTGTTCATGTGTTAGATTAGTTTATATGTCTTAGATTTATCCAATAAAGCCTTATTTATATTGAATAGAGAAGTATCTTGTGTTTTGTGCTCACAAGTTAATGTCTTAAACTGCCGACCTTGTTACCGTGCTAATTAATAGTGTTTTCACTATATTTTGGATATAAATATCCATTGCAGAATTGATGTCATACGGCTCATTCACTGAATCGCTGGCCGTCTCAGTGATCAGCCGTAAAACAGTGATTCTGTCCAAATTCCCTTACATATTATTGGTGGAGTTCTCTTTAAAATCTTAAATGATTCCCTTTGAGCTAAATTGACCTGTTTCCCTTACACTAGTGACCTTTGCTTTGATAAATGCATGTTAAACTCACAGTACATGCAGAGATGGAGTTTGCTGCATTTACTGTGAACTGAGCCACTCTGAGACACCGACAACACTGGAGCACGAGCGGTTTGCATGTGAATAAACACAGTTCACAAACCTTTTGTTTGGGAATCTCAGCTCCAGAGAATTAGTGGAAATGTAGCTGAGATAATCTGTCTCCTCATTTACCAGCAAAATCAATAGTTTAGTTTGGCAAGCTTAATCACTATTCTTCATCAACAGAACACAAAATGCCTAAATTGTGAAGATTCACACTTACAACTATGATCAATAACAATTTATTTCTTTAATTGACATGACCCCAACACATTACATCAGAACTTAAAGTATGTTTCTCTCTGGGAATTACGCCTTTAAGTTGGCATTCTCGTCTGCTCAGCTCTTAAATATTATCATTATTTACTGTGTTTCAGATGCATTTTTTGTATGTGTCATAATGATGTTCTGTATTTGGAATCACTAGGCCATGCAGTTTTTTTTCTTTGTTTTCAGTGGTCTCTCTGTTGGCTACAAAAAATGGTAAACTGCCAGACTAGGTGTTCTCATTCGGTCTCCCATAAATAGCTCACGTTACAGCATGATGGCTCCAGCTTCCATTTTTAGAGGCAATACTTCCTCACTTTACATTTCCCATTGCTGTGACCTCCTCTCAATCTTACCTTCTTCACTTTAACCTTTGATCTTTTACCTCTGCACTCTACATTAATCCTCTAGCCTGTGATTTATCCGTCAAATTAGATGCAATGCAACAGGGCCAGACAAGGACTCTCAAAATTTCTGAATGCTTACAAAAGACCCGCAATCTGCTCCAAATTCTAGTGAGTTTGAAAAATCCTCTCTTTGAATTACAGATAATACATGCATGCCAGTTTAATAGTCATGTCCTGCATCTTATCTCCACTCTCTGTTTTATCATTATGGGTCTCAGATGAGCCAGTAACAGATTGGTCCTGAATATGGGAAAGGATTTGGCTGCATTTTCTAGATTCGGTGGAGTACTCAACGTTTTCCTGAATACAAGATCCAGTTCAAAGAAACGTTCGCACCTCCAGTCGTGTGCAGATTGATGACTCATGACATCCGTATTTCATCCAAAGAGGCTAGTAAACAAATCATTCCGGACAGGCGCAATATGGAAATGTGCTTTTGAAGTCTAAGAGACCAGGAAGTTATGACTGCACACGCTTTGTGGCTCCGTTCCGGGTAATATACTCTCAACACATTCAGTCATTATAAACGGACCACGGTCAGGGCCAAATTGACATGAAATGAGGGCTTTGAATTAGCCCTTCTCGTCGGCATTGATTTATGCTCAGTGGTAAATTGCATCTCCTGAGGAGACGCGCATTTAAACAACAGCTTTTCAAGAGCGTAATTGATCTGGTTGTAAGAGATCCTGAAAGGGCTGGAGGCCCTCAGTCAGGAAAACATTCATTTCTGTGCAGAGAAAGAAAAGCATTCGTTTCAAAGACTGATTGCATTTCGTCTATTTCAGAGGCCGAGATAACATGTTTTATAGGTAATTACTTATTTGATGAACCACAGCTTATTTACATATCACAAACTTATGAGTGTATTTTGTAATATTCATTTTGATTCCTTCGTTATGTGACACAGGAGAGCCAAAAGTGCTGCACGCTGCACTGCAAACACAATTGGTTTGATGACCTACATGATGGCGTTCATTTGCATCAGTTAATTATTTAATTGTGTGTGGCTTCCTTTCTTAATTGGAATATAGGCTTTGTAATTTGGATGCTAGTGTCGTCTGAGCTTACGAGCGCTTGTTTCACTAACTAATGAACTGTATTTCATGAGAGCCTTGTGGTGTGTAACACGGTGTTGCTGGTCTGTCTGCCCCAGCGATGTGCCTGCTAGCATGCCCTCTGAGTCCTGCAATTCACCCATTGTTAATGAGATTCTAATATATGCGGTACGTTTCAACAAGCACGGAGCTGCCTTTCTGCACCGGGGCTCATGTTCGGTGTGTCATGGGTGTGTGTGTATCTATAGTGTTTGTGTGTGTGTTTATTCTAATAAGGATCATTGCAGTTTCTGCTGATTGCTGTCCTCTCTAAAGGCTAGGTGAAGTTCCTCTAGCGACAGCCACATTGTGCCTTCATTATTTTAGGGAATCGTTGTAGTCATCACAAACAGCTCTTAATTAAAGGCGTTTTTGTTAACTTAATCATTATGTAGTCTCCCAAGATGATAAATGGTGTCCCAAAAGTGGTTTAAAGATTACTTTGTGGTGTGGAAGAAATTGTGATTTTTAGTATCGCTGACACGCAGAGCAAACCCCCTCTAATTTGTATATGCTCTTTTGAACTCTGACACTTATGAACTCTGAAATTGATCACAACAACAGTTTTGATGGGAAAAATGAGCGTATTAACTGCCACAGCTTGCTAGTAATGGGGAAAAGGCTAAAAGTACAAAAATCTGAGACTATTACATAAAAATAAACACAATATTTCAATGCACAAGCACAATATTAAAGTTGCACAAAAGTCTGCAAATGCACAAGCAAACTTAACTGAGCTAGCCCTGAAGGTGTAGCTCTGTTGTGGATGCGCTCTTCCTGTACACACTAAAACACGGGCGCACAAAGATTCCAAAACATTATTTTACAGCGATGTTCTTAATCATAATGATAATCATAACTCATGTTGCACTTAACTGTATTTTCCTTTTCGAAGTGATTTCAATTATATTTCAAGCAATTCAAAACCATCATGTCGAACAGTGTGTATCTGTAGTGTCTCTGAAGGAAATAATGTATAATTTGTCAGCTTTAATATATCAGACAAATGTTCCTATCGGGTTGATAACGATTACAGTAAAAATTAACATTTATCTACCGATGCGTTTTTGTTAACTTAATCATTATGTAGTCTCCCAAGATGATAAATGGTGTCCCAAAAGTGGTTTAAAGATTACTTTGTGGTGTGGAAGAAATTGTGATTTTTAGTATCGCTGACACGCAGAGCAAACCCCCTCTAATTTGTATATGCTCTTTTGAACTCTGACACTTATGAACTCTGAAATTTATCACAACAACAGTTTTGATGGGAAAAATGAGCGTATTAACTGCCACAGCTTGCTAGTAATGGGGAAAAGGCTAAAAGTACAAAAATCTGAGACTATTACATAAAAATAAACACAATATTTCAATGCACAGGCACAATATTAAAGTTGCACAAAAGTCTGCAAATGCACAAGCAAACTTAACTGAGCTAGCCCTGAAGGTGTAGCTCTGTTGTGGATGCGCTCTTCCTGTACACACTAAAACACGGGCGCACAAAGATTCCAAAACATTATTTTACAGCGATGTTCTTAATCATAATGATAATCATAACTCATGTTGCACTTAACTGTATTTTCCTTTTCGAAGTGATTTCAATTATATTTCAAGCAATTCAAAACCATCATGTCGAACAGTGTGTATCTGTAGTGTCTCTGAAGGAAATAATGTATAATTTGTCAGCTTTAATATATCAGACAAATGTTCCTATCGGGTTGATAACGATTACAGTAAAAATTAACATTTATCTACCGATATGGTGGCCGATATATTGAGCATCCCTATAAAATATGATTTGATTTCATTAAAGTATTTAAATGGTCAAATAGTGAAATTTCTCAACTTTCCATGACTATATCCTTACTGTTATTGTTAAATGCTGAACTGTTGTGAATTCAAAATGTTTACTTTATCAAAAAGTTATCTGGGAAATTTTGCAACCCTAAATGGTCAGCTTTGCAATTTTGCAATGTTTCTCCAAAAATACCCAATGCAAATTTTGCCTAAATGAAAGTTTTTTTTAACTAATGGCTTCCTGAAGACATGTTTAAGTGTGAAGAAAACTTTCAATGCACAGGCACAATATTAAAGTTGCACAAAAGTCTGCAAATGCACAAGCAAACTTAACTGAGCTAGCCCTGAAGGTGTAGCTCTGTTGTGGATGCGCTCTTCCTGTACACACTAAAACACGGGCGCACAAAGATTCCAAAACATTATTTTACAGCGATGTTCTTAATCATAATGATAATCATAACTCATGTTGCACTTAACTGTATTTTCCTTTTCGAAGTGATTTCAATTATATTTCAAGCAATTCAAAACCATCATGTCGAACAGTGTGTATCTGTAGTGTCTCTGAAGGAAATAATGTATAATTTGTCAGCTTTAATATATCAGACAAATGTTCCTATCGGGTTGATAACGATTACAGTAAAAATGAACATTTATCTACCGATATGGTGGCCGATATATTGAGCATCCCTATAAAATATGATTTGATTTCATTAAAGTATTTAAATGGTCAAATAGTGAAATTTCTCAACTTTCCATGACTATATCCTTACTGTTATTGTTGAATGCTGAACTGTTGTGAATTCAAAATGTTTACTTTATCAAAAAGATATCTGGGAAATTTTGCAACCCTAAATGGTCAGCTTTGCAATTTTGCAATGTTTCTCCAAAAATACCCAATGCAAATTTTGCCTAAATGAAAGGTTTTTTTTAACTAATGGCTTCCTGAAGACATGTTTAAGTGTGAAAAAAACAAAATCATGAATATCAGTGCTTGGGTCTTTGAGAGTTATGGATGCCTGTGTGCTAGTGTATACGCATATACTAGAGGAAGGTAAGAAGGCAAGAAAGGGAAACAGAGAGATACAAGACAGCAAGTTGTATTTGTTCTAAATACACAATGCAGCGCATTCAGAAATCTGGGCCAAAAAACATTGATCCCAAAAGCTGGGCCTGGCGATTAGATTTGGGAAGAAACAGAATGCATCGGATTCACTTGCTGCATTCATCATTCACACACTCAATAGCTGGAAATATTCCGCCTGCCAAAGAAAAAATAAAGCATGGTCAAAAAAACAAACAAAAACAGCTCCTGTAATCATCAGAAAGGTAGATAAAGAGTTAACAGGCCTCATTTTAAGTGAATTAGTTTTGCATTTAACCGAAAAGAGGGAAAAAAAGATGGTGTGTACAGATGCAGTTGTCTTGGTGGATATCAAAGGAGTGCTTTATTTCAACTCATGTTTTGTTATGTTATTGTCTTTATAGTAGATTCACAAATCAAAACTTCAAATGCATGGATAAAAAGAGGAAAAATAGGAAGGTGGTAAGACATTTCAAATCTTCTATCTCTTGTGCCACTTAGACCACACACACAGAGACAAGTTATTCATTTAGTCCTCACTAGGGGTCCCTATTGCTCCTCTGTTTGAGCAGAGACTCACACTTACTTATGCTGAGGTTCCCACTAAATAGGCTTTTTCTTATACTTAAAAAATAAATAAATAAATAAAACAAAAAATAATATATATATATATATATATTAATAATATAGCCAAGGTCATAGGTTTGATTCCCAGGGTATGCATATACTGAGAAAATGTATAGTGTAGAATAAGAAAACTGCTTAAACCAACCTAGGTAGGTTATCTGGTCTTTACTCTGGGTTGTTGGCTAGTTTTGAGGGATTTTGAGAATTTTAAGATGGTCAGGACAATTAAAATCGGGTTGGGAGACCATTTTAAACCAGCTAAGGTCAGCAAACCAATTTTGGTTGCTTTATGTTTTTTTAGTTTCAGTAGATAAAATGTATATTTATTTTAAGCCTGTCAGCATGTGACTATGTACCAAAGTCATATTTGTACAGCCATAAATGAACTTTAACATCTAAATTACAAACTGTCCGGTCTTGGAAGGCTTGTGTTGTGCATAAAAGCTTTATATATTTATTTTCCTTCCTTTAATAAACATTAGAACCCAGTGCGTAAAAATTGCGTTTTGTAAAATGAAAAATGTTTTTGTTAATCTGTCTGCAGCCTCGGTTGCAGGGATGAGGGGTTTTCCTTGCTTGTGATTGGCTGTCTTTTTAGCGCACCTGTTCTGTCGTAAAACCCCATTGGCTAGCTAAGCTGTCATCCATTTTCGCCTCTTCTTCACGCGCTTCCCGCTCTTAGCGCTGGAGTGCCAGCTTGACTGTTGGCCTTTCTGTCTCAGGAGAACTACGCGAGGAAGTTCATTTAGGGAAAGCGAAGAGGAAAATCAGACATGTTAACGCAAAAGCTGCGTCACAGGAGCGATGGGAACATTTCAGAGAGCGTCAGCGGCGAACGCCGGTGGTTTTGCGCTTCAGTGCGCCAAGAGACGGATTCATAGGACGCGCGTCTACACGAGCTCGCGCGGAGAACACCACCAACTTCTGCGGCGCGTGACTTCATTACGCCACCGGTCCGGACCTCTATACTTGTGTTTCAAACTTCATTTATTGAAGGAATAATAACACCACCAGAGGAACAATGACAGTGACTTTCCCTGGCTGATAATAACGCTTTACTACTTTAGTGAAGGGTTTCATTCTCGTTTCTAACGGAATTTTGGTGATAGTTAAAGGACACGGATTTTTGGGGACCGCAGCAACGCCAATCTGCCGTCGAACCAGTTACTATATCACATGACTTTTCACAGGATTATGTTATTTATTCAACAACTTATCACACTAGACTATTCATAATGTTGTTTTTGGACACTATACTACTACCCAGAAAGCCAAAGATGATCGCTGTACGGATGGCGTTACTGCACGCGCTCCTCGTCGCGTCTCTCCACGGAGGTAAAGAAACATTTACGCACATCCAAAACTTGTTGCGAGATGCAATCGTGCAGAATAAATATAACCAGCATGATAAAAATGACAAGCATCCTTTATGTATTCAAACAACTGTTTGTTATTAAGCCCAGTGTCAGTGCGCTTTCACGGCTGTAGCGCGAATGCCACACAAAAACAAAAAGTTGGTGCAGGTTGCTCTCTATTCCACTTGACCCATTTTAACATTTTAATTTACACTTGAAATATTTATAGATGAATGCACACACTTCTGTGGTAAGTGACTCGTGCGTTTGGTCGTTGGAAGAGACTGTGGCGCGCAGCGACAGCAGCGGTGTGGTTTTGTTGTGCCAAGCGTATAAATAATAGAAATGTTGGTTTCTCACCTTGTTGTTTTGCAGTCTTATCATGAATTATACATGCATGTAGTTAGCTGGAAAGACAGAGATGTAGAAATAGGATGATTGAAGCGTCTTGCACGAAATATTGCTCGGAAATAACAGTTTTATGATGGTGAGACGAGCATATATTTTTCCCCTCCGGACATTTAGGAAGAGTGCGTGATGTGCAATGCTTGAGCTGTTTATTTTTGTTTTTACTTTAGATTATTATGCGCAAATTCAAAAACATCTTACTGTGTAAATGAAAGTAAGCTTGATTTCTTCTCACAGGAGTATTTTCTGTTTATGTCATTAATTTATAAAAGCTTGTTAAATGAGCTGATGTGGTAAGTAACACAGATGCATTTCATTTTTTAGCCTTTTTAAACAGTTTAAGGGGACAGTACTGCTATATTTGAGTGAGTATTGTATACACACACAGATATTTGCTGTGCTAAAGGTGAGCAACCCTATTTTCACAGTCCACAGAAGCAAGAGGCAGTGATGAAATGAGCAGACTTGTGTCCCAGCAGTGTGCTGTTTTTATTCATCCTCTCCAGCTGAGGACCCACAGTGGCCTTCACATCTATTTTTACTTATACTATCCCAGCAAGTCTGAAACTGGATATGTCATACAAACAATTAGGCTGTGGGGGTGAGATAGAGACAGACAGAAAGTGTGGGGGATTGCAAAATTAGAAAGTATGTGTTGAAGATCTTCCAACGCGAGGGATGACAAGATTGTCCAAGTGTGTGAGGGCTTGGATGGTATCAGAGTTGTTGACTCTGGAGACAGCACTTGCTGATCAAGCACTGAAACTGTCATCAGCATCATTACGTTTTTTTCCCACCAGCCTCTTTCCCAGCAAACGTGGCCTCATACTGCTGTGTGTAATGGACTGCATGCAAAAAGTGGCATGTGGTTTGAATGCATGGAATTGAGTCCGGTGAACTGTGCAATATCCACAGGAATATTTGCAGATTTGTGTTTGTAGAGAACTGTGCAGTGTTTGCAGGTTAGTGTCTGTCAGTATGATTATGAAAGTGCCAGTTGTTAAATTTTTTTTCTTTTAGACTACAGAATTGCTGACATATAGTAGGATATACTGTTCAAATTGCACAGCATATGAGGAATAGAAGCAAGCAGCATAAAACAGCTTATAATGTGCATGTGTCTGTGTGATGTGCCAGTGTTTGATGACTGAGGAGACAGATCTGTGAGTGAGTTACACCAAATCTGCAATTTGTCTGCAATTGAAGGCCCGAAAACGCACCTGTTCTCAGCAACGCCATCAGTAAATCTGTGGGATGAAAGGTTTTTGTTGCTTCAGGGAGTTTTAGGAGTTTAATTGACAAAAGCAGATGGATGTTTACAGAAGGACCGTCTTCCAAGTAGGGCTTAAAGCTAATTTTCCTAGCTGTGCGAAAACTGACTGTGAAACATCTCTCATCTTCAGCTTCCCCTTCTTTCTGCGTCTGAGGGCAGATATCTGTGTGTTTCGGGGCTCAACCGCAGGCCTGAACAGTTGTAACAAAACCAGAGGTGTTATTAAAACTGTCAGACTATCAGGCTGTCAAACACAGTTGCCCTGCCACACACACACACACACACACACACACACACGTATTTGTACACGTGCAGACACACACTGACTGTGTCTGCGAGCCAGGCCGAGCGAGGGGCCCATATGTTTGAAGGTTGGCTGACACCAGGGAGATGATTTGCTCTAGGGAGACTGTGAAGCCTAAATATCTTTTGCTAGCTCTCTCTCTCTCTACTCGTTCATACAAACACACACACACAGTCATGCAGGCATTCAAGCATGCTTATGCGCACAGACACACACCCCCTTGGTGGGTTTTCTTGCTGACAAACTTTCTAGCAAAGCAATAAATAGTGCATTTTTGCTTTGTTTCTTAAATTCATCAGATTAAATTCAAGATTCACAGCTAGAAGTGTGAGAGCTGTGAGTGTGTGCTTTTAATAATCCATAGCCAAAGAGGGGTAATCAAGAAGGTATTTCCCCACAGATTGGCATCCAGAGAGAAAGGAGGGATAGTGGACGGGAGGGGGCAGATGAGTGAAAGTAATGACTGTGATCATTATCTCCTATGTTTTTAATTGAGATAATGACCCAGAGGAAGACAATAAAACTCCCAAAGGAAAGATTTATTTCTCTCTTTCTCCCCCCTTCTTCTTTCATTTCTCCCTTCTATTTTTCTCCTTTCACTTTCCTAGAAGTGACTGCATGAAATTTCATCAGTTTTGATAGCCCCACTTCCAAGATAGCTCTATAACCCCGAACAAAGAAGCATTGTTATTTGGGAGTCTAAAGGTAAATGTTTCCTTAGAAATCCTCTGTTGTGTTTTCATACGAAATACTTAAATGCGATTCTGTCAATTCTAAACCTCAGAGGCGGAGAGAAAGAAGTTTGCTAAGACCGAAATGATTTTCCATTACAGCTGCAGAAAGACCAGTTAGCGAGTTCCCATTTTGCAAAGTAATAAAATTGAAAACTTTCATCTCAGCAAATTGATTTCAGTTGGATTCAGAAAGGAAGAATGAAGAGGAGGGTAAAAAAATCATTAAATCACTGGAGCATGACTGTACCGTGGGACTTTTGAAATTTGCGTAGAGCGGTGAGAACGCACACATACTTCCGCTTTACTTATTAATTCATTCACTCATTCTGTGACTTTGTGAAGGAGATTTTTGCATTAGGGAAGAGCATGTGGGTAAATACAAAGCCAGACTGAAGAAGAAAAGCAGACTGTGTTACAAATTGGCAGCAAAATCAAGACTCAATGGATTGATAAAGAAGGCATGAATAAATAGATTTATGACTTACGAATATATGCATAGCTCTATTTTATTCAGTTGCTTTCTTGAGAAGTTGTTTCTTCGCCTCCATTTTGCTCTATCTATTTGCAGGCTGCTGGAAGGTATTTCTCTGTCATTAACTACTCTCGGCCAGTAGTTCATTTAACACGTACATGGCCCTCAGGCTGCCTGAAAAATTATTGCCATTATCATCAGCTAGACTGCACATATTCTCGCGCTCTCTTTTGGATGTATTGTAGCCATATGGTATTGGCTCAGGAAATTAGAGTTGCACTTTTGTGTTACTAATTGGCTATCATTCTCTTTTTCTACAGTACAGCAATTTTCTGTATCGATTAGGCTTGGTTCTTTCTCCAGTGATGTGAGAAAGGGAGAGTGAAGGAGGGGAAAAAAAGAGGATACTGGAGGTGTTAGAGGTGGCTCTTGTTTGTGTAGATGGAATAATTAATGCTCATTAAGAGGGCGATGAGAGGCTTAGGGGTGATGCTACTTGTTAGGATAATTAGAGTCAAATAGGCCTCATTATGCAAATTGGGAGAAAGTGTGATTCTGTCAGTGTTTACCTGAACTCTATCATACTGATGACCTCAGATAGAGATGACAGTGAAGAAAAGATGGGGATGGGGGGGG
>NW_015505390.1:232050-234214 GCF_001515645.1 Sinocyclocheilus grahami | reverse complement strand
TGGGGGGGTAAATGAGCTGTTATAAGGAGAGAGGAAATAGAAATAAAATAAGCAATGATCTATTTAAGAGATGTGAAAGAGAAAAACGAGTAATGAGATGACAGAAACGAGGGAGGATGGATGAAATCTGTAATCTGTAGTCAAATAGAAGCTCGGAGGGCAATAAAGAAGCTGCTCCATTTTCAGGGAAATTAAATGTTTCTCAAATTATTTTACCGTAGAGAGGTCGGTGGATATGCCTCTCAGGCCAACTCCATCGCAGTAAGACAAACAACTCTCTTTATAATAGGATGGGTGAAAATATTAAAACAAAATACAATGTCCTTCAAGCAGCAGTGTCAAAACTAACACCGTGAAGTCATTGTGCTGTTGTGAAGACCACTCAATGTGTCAGTATTTTCCGTTCCTCTAGAGTGCACTTGTGTAGTGGTCTGTGAAGTATTGTTGGTGATTTTGTTGTATGGGATTTTATATATTTATGAGGCTTTTTTGTCTGTATAGGCATTGACCTCAACTGTGGCTCTACTAAGGTGTGTGTGTGATGGATCGAGGCTCTCGTTAACCGCAGGCCTCAGTGGGTGATTACTTCTCAACATGTTGCCTGTCCTGCTGAGTTTTGGCACCATGATACACACACACGCAGTTAAGACCTAAATGACTTTGCTCAGAGTTGGGTGGAGCGCGCACAGTGCTGTGTGTGTGCGTACAGCTCATCTTGGCATTAGATCACTCCATCACTTTGCCTGGCATAAGTTCTGTCAGATGGTCTGTCTGCTTGGCCGTGACCTTACTGCTCTCTGTACGCCTGCGATGCAATAATAGATAAATAATGCTTCTGTTCACAACATAAAAGCTTCCTTGGTGAACAACTTGAAATAGAAAGAAACAAATTAACATTCCGCATGGTGCAAGAGTATGTTCTGAATGTTTCACGTCCTCTCATTGGAAATTTCCGTTTCTCTCTGTAGCTGGTCAGATGAACAACCCGGTCTATGTTTTGTTTTAATAAATAGTTGTGATTGAAAAAAAAAAATGTTTATTTAGCCAGTTAGAATAACAAGAAGCAGATGAAGTCATGTCAACTTATTTATGAAAATACACAACCATATAGAATGTAATTCCCAGTAGTTCATGTTTTGTTTCCCAATGAAAAATTTCTCAGCCCTTCCATTAAGAAATATTTTTTAATTATTTTGTAATAATATATATACATATATATATAAATATATATATATATATTTTTTATTGGTACATATTTGTATTTGCTCTTCATATATTGCTTCATTGAATTTCAAGTTTTCATGTTCACTAAAATATTTTTTTTTCTCTCAATTTTATTTCCTAATTGGCATGAAATGGATATTTATTTTGTAAATGCATGTTATAGATCTTATTTTGAATGATTAATACATGTATATATTTATTTATTTACTTTTTTGACTTCTTAATGTTTAATCAAAATGTCACAACTCGGATCATCCGGTGAAAACAACAGATTTCTGTCTGGTGCTGTATGCTGGACCTATCCAATCATTTAGTCTGCTTAAACCCTGCTTCTCCACAATCCAAAATCCTAATGGATAGAATCACTCCAGCAGGGCTCTACGCTTACTTTTCTCTTCTTACTTAAAATAATTTAGGAGCACGTTCAAAATTTTAGGAGCACCTTCTAATCAATAATCCAACATTTTATCAAAAAGTAGCCTTCCCATTACGAGGTGATATTTGACTCCTCTAACTTTATTAAAAGTATGTAATCTTTTGTCAAATTCTTAAAAAAATTATATTTTATAAGCTTTTAAAAATTTTAATTAAACGACAGAATAAGAACAAGTAGAATAAGAAATATAAGTTGCCAATCAAATTAAGTCAGTATTAACAAAATTAATTTGTAGAAGTGGCACAGAAGAACACACAAGTGGCCTGGTGTACTTTCAGACATTTCATGAGGCTCAGAAGTGGAATGAGTGCAATTAAGTCCATAAATTCATGATGATATTAATGTTTTAAATATCAAATTTTGAATATAGAAATATTAAATTATTTAAATAACTAAAAAGATACTTTAAAAATGAAACAAACTGCCAGCAGGTGGCGGTAAGTCACTGATCTTTATCACTGAATCATTCATTCAATTGATTCATTCGAACGGCTGATTCATTCA
>NW_015505390.1:214819-231980 GCF_001515645.1 Sinocyclocheilus grahami | reverse complement strand
GGCGGCGCAACTATAACGACATGTGAATAATCCCGCCCACTCTAAAGCGGTACTGAACTGCAGTGGAAACGCAAACCGAGCCGAACCATGCTGTGCCGTACTGAGTCGCACCGAGCCAAGTCGTACCACGCAGTGGAAAAGCGCCATTAGTTCTTTTGCACGCATTACAAATTTTTTTTACTCACCTTAATAATAATTCCCTTGGATTTATATTCTGCTTGAATACCCTGTGAGAACCTCTCAACAAAAACCTGTAGATGAGAAGATTTTTTTTTTTTTTTTTGATATGTTACTTTCGGCTGCACGTAACAAAACAGAAAACAAAAGATCTGTTGCTACTTCTGTTTTTCATTTGCTATTAATGTACAATTATCACTCTACCCTATCAACTCTAGCTCTGTTATTCTGGTCCTACGGCAGTGGATCATGCTGGTTTGTTGATCCTTGATGTGTTGCAAAAAAATTAACTATACGTTTCGTGAGTTTGGTAGCACAACATACTCTTCCCCAAAATGACCTTTGATGTTGTGAACAACACTGACATAAAACTGAGACAGTGTTTCATGGAGCAGCTGATGATCCTAAATATCATGGAGATTGTAATGTGTGATTTATGCCATCCATGGAAATTTCTGATAAACTGTTGGCATTTCTACTAACTGTACCAGTCCCTGAGACAGTCACATCCTTGTGCGTGTGTGTGTATATAATAATGCACCTCTGCTAACACCTACGTCCTTGCGTCACATGGAAATACACACATACACACACACACACACACACGCTCACAATGATATTGATGCACATCTGACATTTTGAGGCTCCACGCGTCTTGAGAGGTGGGGTTGGGGGGGTGTGGGGTGGGACTGGTGACATTTCATGCAGCCATAATGTTATTCATTATGGCAGAGAGGCACTGGAGAGGGTACAGCGGGCGCTGCCTGTGTGTGCCACAACCCATCTGTCTCTTTGCCCTCCTCTTTTCCTTTCTCACTCCCTCTTTCACTTTCTGTGGGTGAAATGGCAGCAGCGATTTCCCTTCACCCCGAGGCCTCAGAGATATTCCCGCCTGCTTTCCCCTGATAAGACAAACCTACAGCACTTACCTTTCCCTCTCTCCTCCGCTCTCTCTTCTCCAGCCTCTGCTTTAGGAGGCAGAAAGGGGTGTAATCTTTAGGGAACTTTACGTAAGTGCAGTAGAAGAGAACTGTGATATTTGCTTTCACTCAGAATTCTGCTGCTGGTACCTCTTTATAGTACCAGTGCTTTGAGTGGGTCTACTAACGTGTTAGGAGGGATGGTACGAAGCCAGTTTTTGTTACGTAGCCAAGAATACAGACTGCAATTGTTTAAAAGTACAAATCAGCACTTAATATACACCTTGTGAAATGATTGATGGTTGTTTCAGTGCTGTTGTATAATTTCATCATATTTTAAGAGTTTTGTTTTGCTTGGTGTGAACCAGTTGATGCAACTGGTTCACACCAAGCAAAACAAAACTCAGTCCTCTTACCGATGCGGTAAGAGGACTGAATGAAGGCTGAAGCGGTAATTCTTCTATGGCTAGCGCCCACTTACCTGCAAGTCAGTTACATCACCTTATTAATATTCATGAGGCAAGCTGATAGGGATTATGTCTCACAAAATTTTCAGAATAAATTAATTGCTCATAATTAAGATAAAAAACAGTAATATTGTGAAATATTATTGCAATTTAAAACAGCTGTTTTCTATGCGAATATTTTGTAAAATGTAATTTATTCCTGTGATGCAAAGCGGAATTTTCAGCATCATTACTCCAGTGTTTAGTGTCACATGATCCTTCAGAAATCATTCTAATATGCTGATTTACTATCAACTTTAAAACTAACTAAACAGTTGTGCTGCTTAATATTTTTTGGAACCTGTGATGCCTTTTTTAGTATTCTTTGTTGAATAAACAGTTAAAAAGAACAGAATTGATTTAAAATAGAAATATTTTGTGACAATATAAGTCTTTACTATAACTTTTAAAAATTAATTATTGAATTATCATCTGATGTCTGCATCGCTCCTTAGGCACGGGTATACTTCACTTTCTGCGTTCTGTTCCTTCTCGCACACAGCTGCGTCCTCACAGCTTTTAAAGTATACTCAACCACGGACGGACGAGCTTGACACATGCACAGTATCACCTATTTGATTCGCTCTGTCTCAACATTCACCTCGTGCCTGCGCTGGTGTACGTGGAGCACCGCGGACACTTCTGATGACGAAAGGCTTGACCGGTTAAACACTGGTAACACCATCAACACCGACTATCTTAGCAAGCCTAATATATATATATACATATATATATATATATACAGTGGTGGAAAGAGTACTGAAAAAATATACTCAAGTAAAAGTACCATTACCTTCCAAAAAATGTAGTGTGAGTAGAGTAAAAGTACTTGTCCAAAAAAACTACTTGAGTAAGAGTAAAAGAGTAGCCTATTTAAAAGTACTCATGAGTATTGAGTAGTGAGTCCTGAGCCGTGGATTCTACCCCCTCATAATAAACGCTGTACACTGCAATTTATACATTTTAAAAATGTTGTACATTCTGTAATTCACATTATCTTATTTGTCATAAAGAATGAAGAGTATCTATCATCCAGCCGTTTTAATTTTGACTGCCAACTCTTTAAAATACATCAAAACAGCACTGAAACAGTATTCAGTCGAAGAAAACATTAAAGTTATTCTCAGTACAAGCATCGCATTTGCCCACTCAAGTCGGTTATGACGATGAACTGCAGTCAGGTTGAGACCCCGATAAGGACGACGAGTGTGGGGGGGGGCATTCCCTCCCCTCCCCTCCCCTCTTTTCCTCCGCTTTTAAATAGCTTGTAGCGGTGTGCTATTTGATAGTAAATTTTGAGTAAAAATGTATGAAACAAGCGTACATTTTAAATTCAGCATATTTGTTTGTCATTTATTTGCTGTAACTTATTTCTATTATTTGTTTTTTGTATTTAAAAAAACATATTGGTTTGCCACTAGTGCTGATTGGTCCCAGTGCTAAGAAAGTCCATGGCGTGTCTGTGCGCACATACATGTGAAAGAGACAGATACATCAACCAAGGCACTCAGGCAAAGCTTAGGGAAGGTCCCTGGGATAAAAATGAAATTACATTCATTATCAGAGGTTAGAAATCCTCACCACTCCATTTGGATTAGATTAGATTGGTGTGAGTTTGTGTGTGCATGTGTGCTTGTACGTTTGCCAAAGGGTATAACCGGGCCAGACAGGCTAAGTGTTGTCTGTGTGTATGTGTGTGTGCGAGAGAGAGAATATACCATGAGTCAGAGAGAGAATCAGTGGGCTAAGATTATGTGTCAGTAGTACTCTTTAAATTTTAGTTTTTATTAAAACGGTCAATAAACAGACAAAAGCACTTCATTTTTACGAAGACCAACATGGCTCCTCTGAGAGCTGTTACCAGGCAGGAGAATAAATAGCACAAATATCAGCATAATGGCTTTGGAGGCAACAGAGATAGAGCCGAACGCTTCCCCAGAAAAATAAAACACCGTCGATCCCAATTTCAATCTCTCCTGCTCTCCCAAAGCCTAGCCATGCTGTGATGAGGAAGCACAGAGCTAATGTGCATGTCTTTCTGTCTATAGAATTCTTTTTCATGTTCTTTCCTCTTTTATATTTTTGTTCTTGTGTAATGTGGTGCCTCAGATATTTGGAGCAGCAGTCAAATTAAAAACACATCAGAGAATTGTGGGAAGTGCAGTTTAGGCTGGATGAATAAGCACATTTTTTTTGGAGCTTAAACTTGGGAGGGCCCTGATGACTGCTCATATCCTTTTGCATTTTAATATTCATATTCATATTCATTTTCAGCATGTGTGTGTCTGTTTATTCATGTACTACCACAGGAAACAATACAGAGAATCTATTCTTAATGGAATAGTTTATCTGAAAATGAAAATTCTGTTATCATTTGCTTAAACCCATGTGACTTCCTTGAAACACAAAATGAGAAGTTTAGCATAATGTCTTGGGTGATTTAGATACATTTTGAAATTTTGTTTTATTATTTTCACTCTGTAATTGTTAAAGTTTAAATTAGTTTTGTTTGTCCAGAGTTTTCTAGTTTGTTGAATTAGTTTTTATTTTATATTTATTATTTTAGGGCTGCCAAAGTTAACTACTAGCTAACTAGTATCGTTTAAAATGATTAACACGTTTGAAGAGTTCACCCAAAAATGAAAATTTTGTTATCATTTCACCCTCATGTTGTTCAAAACCTGTAGGAATTTTAAAAAATGTTGGTAGTGAAACCATTCAGTATTCACATCCATTATAGGGCCCTATGATTTACGCGATGCAGAAAATGCAGAAAGAGTCCTGATCTCTTTCTGGGGGGCCTATAAAATTATAAATTCAATTTACATGCATATTTAGCAGTAAAATCAACTAATATTACCAACAACAACATCTATAAAAAACATTAGTGCTGTCTGTCAGTCGATTAAAAAAACAAAACTAATTAATCACACATTTTTCTGTAATTAATCAAGATTAATTGCATATTAATATATTGTCATAATTTCACACTGAGCCTCCAAATTAATGTAGAAACAACCCATATTTTAAATATGTTTAATGGCATCTCTTTACTAAGTAGCCTATTATTAACAAAGGCCAGTATTTTTGATACCAATACGTCTCGATTAATTGCATTTTCACCTTAGTTTTAGCCATTAATTATAGCCATTCAACATTACAGTATAATTGAAAGACATTATTTTTAACATTTAGTAGGCTCTGAAAAATATAACTTTTAATTAAGTGAACTTAAAACAATCTTCACATAAACTATAATAAATTGTATTTTATAGTTTTGGCATAATTGTGTGTTTTTGTTTTTTAGTTTAAGCAGCTCAGCGAAAGCGAACAGCTGAACGCACAGCCTTTCAAACTATACTCCATGTGATAATCATCTTCGTTCAGTGCCTGCGCTATTTCTCGCCAGAAGTTATGACCGATAACACTGTCTTTAAACTTGTTTAAACTAGAGTTGTGGATATCTCATAACCCCCTCACACAAGAGCTCGTCAACATTATCGTTTATTGATTTAGCTGTCTCCGGTAGGTTGTTGTTGCGTCTCTTCCATTTCTTTTTTGGCTGTGTGAAACAACGGCCCAGGCCAGTGATGCCACCTTGTGGACAAAAATTGGCAAAAACAATTCAAGGTGTAGGCCTATGTGTGACCTGCGTGTACTCTTCCCTCGGGCCGGAAGAAGATGATTGGCGGGCCGGATTGGGCCCACGGGCCGCCAATTGAATAGCCCTGTACTGAAGGGTGCGTGGCGCTCACAGTGATTTCAGTCTCTGCAGTCTCACTAAATGAGGACATGAATACATGAACAACATCTCCAGAACTGCTCTGAGTGAACTTCATAAGCATTTTACCGTTTCATTTGAGTAAAACTAGCGTCATATCATATACACACAGGTATTCACGGTAACCCATCAAAATAAAAGTTCAGTTTAACTTTAAGACATTGTGCCAGAAATATATTACTATTGAGCAGTAGAATGTAGGTACTACTACTACTACTACTACTAAAATCACTAAAACTTTATTTTTTTAAAGAATAATCACACAATAGTTCTTCCATGTTTCAATTTTAATAGTAAATTCCCCTTTGTTTGCAAAAAAAAATTAAGTTGGTTTAATTTTAATTAATTAAAAGATTAAATTAATGTTTTGTTCCTTCATTTGATAACCAGAAAAATTTAAATACACAAAAAAAGAAATTACTGAAAAAAAAAATCATAAGGCTATTGTAAGAATAAATCTGAATTAAGTTGTTTTTATGCATTCAGAAAATTAGACATGCAATTAAAACACAGAATTTGGTAACAATAAAACATAAGTTGAGAAAAAATATCATAATTTCATAGGGTCCTAAACATGTAGTTTTTGTTAAACTTTTAATAAACTGATGTTAAATTGAATAGGTTTCATGATTTTAATTATTTAGACATGCTTTTTTGATTAATAATTTAATTTAACCATTAAAAATTAGTCCAGAAAAATTTTAACGGAGGAAAAAAAAACCCTGATTTCATAGGGCCCTAATTATATGGGGAAAAAAACTGAACTGTTTCTCAAAATATTATCTCATGTCAATAAGTTTGTAATGACATGATGGTGAGTAAATGATGACAAAATTTACATTTTTGTGTGAACTTTCCCTTTAAATATCTCAGCACAGTCAAGTGTTATTTTAAACTAGTGGCATTTTCATATGTAGTGCAGGTGGGTTGAATTTAACATCTGAAATGCGTAGGAGAGCTGTTCTAACTTTTGTATAAATCCAAAGGCCTTTTCATTTATAAGATTCTGCTAAACTTATACTTTTGATTCTGCTAAACTTAAAAACTTAATAATTCTATTTAGCTAAAAACATACTTTTTCTTCTTTAGAAGAAAGAAAGTCATAAGCATTTGGAGGGTTGTGAAGGTGAGTAAATGATGACAGATTTTTCATTTTTGAGTGAACTTCTCCTTCACAGCTGAAATCGGGCCATGCTTTACTCAGTGGTTTGCTCAGATCAAGATTTGTTGTTATCACCTTGTTCATGAAAGCAGGTCTAAAAGCAGAACAATGTCTAAAAGCAGTCATTTGAAGTATAGTATTTGTTTGGATCTGTGTGGCATTGAAGGCTGCAGTCTCTTTGATACAGGAACAATAGTGAAGAAGTCCTCATTTGACATCTGTTTCCAAATTCAGATGCAGAAAGCATGTGTAGCACAGTGGACCTGATCAGACCTCGAACCCTCAGTGTTCAGTGATCCATTCAAACATTATCATCTGCTCATTTACTTGGATACACTATATTTTTATCCATCTTCAGGGAGATCAAAGTCTGTCGGCCTATGTGTTCTTGCACCTTTTGACCTTTTTCTGTCTGTAGAAAACATCATAGCTGAGAGGCCACAACATCACTCCCTCAAGTCTTGTGTCTTGTGTAGTTGTTTCTTGAACTTCCCATGTGACAACTCACCGCCTGTGGTATTTTTATAAAGCTGTTTATCAGGGGTTAAAAGTATTCTCGCAAAAAGTCTGAAGAATCTTTCGCTGTGAAAATCTGCTCAGTCTGTGGAACCCGCTTTGGTCTGTTACACACAGATGCGAATTCGGTGCGCTTTAAATCCCTACCTGCGAGTCCTGACATATTCTCTCACATCCCAGGTGAGAGACGCCATCCTCTTTTGAGTCTTGGCTTTTCTGAGAGGAGAGTTGAATGCAGACGAACGTTAACCTTGATTGAATTTGACTCTGTAAAAATCCCAGCGGAGACACAGAGAAGGACAAAAAGCAAAGAAAGAGAGTTTAACCAGAGGGGACACCCACACACATGAGAATGACAGGAAGAGAAAGACAAACAGAAAGGGAGGGGTAGTCTGTGAACCATGTTCATTTTAATTAATCTCTTCTGTTAGTCAGAGCTGTATTTTTAGTAGTATTGTGAGTGAAATACATCTGGTCTCTGGGCCCCAAGGGGAAGCAGGCCAGTCTACGTACTGAGCGTATGTGTTTGTGTGTGATAACGTTCTGTTAATATGCTTGTGTATATGAGTCTGTCTGTTTTATTTATACAGTTTTGTAGTATTTTATTTCCTCTCACCCTCAAAATAATGAAATTACCAAAAAACAATGGTATTTTTTATATGACAATTTGCCTCTCTAACAATTAAAAATTAATAGTTTTTTTTTAACTACTGTACATGTAAGACATTTATATGACCGTGGGCTCTGTTATTGTTTGGTTAACCTAATACGAAAACTAAAATTGAACTAATCTCAATATTGTTGTTGAATACGTAGCTAATAATCTATAAACAGCAAAAGATAAATGAACGTTTATATTTTTGAGCCTGATGAAGAATGAAGATGCCATACCTGATTGTGACATCCCGCTTGCAGATGGCAATAAAACATCTGACGAGAGTTAACTAAACTGTAAATAACAAAGCAAGTGGTGAAACTGAAAAGCTTAATGTGGAAACAGTGGTGACAAAATTTGTATGTGCTTATTAATCTGATCTCAGTACCATGACATAGATTTTTGAATTTAGATTAGTTTTGAATTTGTTTATATATATATATATATATATATATATATATATATATTTTTTTTTCCCCACTGTATAATTGTTAGTTTTTGTGTTCATTTTTTTGTTTTAATATTTTAGGGCCACCAAAGTTAAAGCGCTAACTAGTAGTACTTAAAAATGTTTATGTCATAACATACTTTACAATCAGCAGCCAATGTCTGGAAAAGTTCCTGTTTGATAGATTCATGATGGCTTGTTGATTGCTTGAAAGCTTTATTACTTAGCAAGGTTTTTTTTGCTCGAAATTAATAAGCAGCAAGTCTATCGTGTTGCGGGGGTGTTAATAAGTGGAGAGAAGCTCTAGTGCTGCACTCCTTGGCAGTAAATAACATCCTGATCGGTTTATCCTACGCAAAAGTCTGACCCAACATACATTTAAATTGCTTCATAAGCACTGTTCACTGAGACATTTCCTCCAGCAGGCAATTGTTGTATCGTGCCCTGTGAGTAACGCTCTCTTTCTCTTGCCATCTCTCTCATGTTGTGCAGAATGTTGTGCAGATTGGACCGTTTGGCAGGCGTGCATGGTTGGCCGGACCAGAGTGGCTCTCAGATGGTGTTTTTTGGACAAGTCCTTCGAGAGCAAAAGGGAGGACGCAAAAAATGGCCATTGTCCAGTGGTGTTTTGGACCCATGAGCCTCTCCTGGGTCTCAGTCAGCCTGTGCAATAACTTGCTGCCTGCTTCATGCCACTTGAATTGCTTGCCAATGAGACGTCTTTTGAGGATTGAGTTGGACCCTTGCGCTCAGGCTGACACCTACCGAGTCAACATACAGATAATGTTCAAATAGTTGTTGGAAGCCAGATTAAACGTGTCCTCTTTCTTACCTTTAGCCTCATTTCATGCTCATCCATTTCGTATTTTTTCACTTGTTTTCTCTACTTCAGTGGTTCTCAAACCTCTCCATGAAGTACCCCCAGCACTGCACATTTTGTATGTCTCCATATATCTGACACACCCACTTCAGGTCTTGCAGTCTCCACTAATGAGCTGATGAGTTGAATCAGGTGTGATAGATGTGCAGATGTCCAAAATGTGCAGGACTGGGGGTACTCCAGGACAGGTTTGAGAACCACTGCTCTACTTGGTTCCTTTACCCATTGTTCCTTACCTTCTCCAACCCATTTTTGTATTTTCTTCACCTAAGTTGGCCATATTCTTCATTTTTTTGTTCTTTCCTTCTTTCCCCCTCTGCCGTTCGCCTCTTTGCATGTGTGGGCGTATTCTCAACACAGCCTACCGAGTGTGTGCGTGCGCTACAAATCTCTCTTCTCGCTGCTCCATCCAGTGGAGAATAAAAGAGTCTTTTCATTTTTCAAAAATAAACTCCTTTGGACAGGAGAGGGAAGACGCACACCAAAAAGGCTCTTAGATCGATCTGCCACCCCAGGGATGCTTTGATTTGGGAGGCTTAATCAATGCGTTTGTAAATGCATACATCACAAACCTTGACTTTTGCAAAGTTGCACATGGAACACACGTATGCACGCGCTTGTGCCTGGCTGTCTCTTGATCTTGTGTTTCTGTCAGTTAAACAAAGCTTACAGTGCTAAGGATTGCTGAGACACTGCCTTGTGTTTTGGTCATGAAAAATAGATTTGAAAATAATGCAGGAGATGGCAATGGAGAATCACACTGTCCTCCTGATTCCACAACTTAGGGAAGTTGTTAAATGAATAGGTCAAACTTTTTTGCGACTTGTTGGTTCACTAATGTAATGTCTGTTTAACCTAATGATCAGGCAGGGAAATTTAGCCAGTGTTTGTACTGTGTAATGGAATTGTTGCACTAGGAATACTGTAAATATGATGTATGTGATTTTGTAAGACTTTGTCCAGGATCAGCATCTTTTATTGGTCTTGGAACAACTTTCTTGTCAAAGAAACATGGGCCACATTCACACAGCAGCAGAATACGGTTGTCAGTCCTGTATTTGAGTGCTTAATACGGTTATGTTCACACACAGTATGATTTTTTTTTTATGGGTGTGACAACCGCATTCTGTAACCGGACTCACACCAGTAAATTTTCAGGACTCACAACCGCATTCTTGGAAAACACGCGTTGTGTGAATGGAACAGGACTGGACAACTAGTTGTCTGTCACGTCATACAGTGCGAGAGAGAGCCGCTCTGCTGCACAAACGCTTGTATACCGTGTGTTGCGTGTTTTCATGTGTTGTTTCAGTAACTTAGAGTGACGGAGAAATTAGCTGTTTTCCATCTGAAATTTTTAGATCCAGTCTCCACAGGAGACTGATTCTACTATGTGTCCTACTATGTGTACACTATGCTATTAGTTACTACAGAGGCGGCAGCCAATGAGTGTGAGGATTCTCTCTGACACTGTAAAGCACAGTGGGTCACATCATTTTAGCATGGCAAAATACATTGAGAGGGCTGACATAATTAAAACACTCTTTATACTCTCTCAGAAAAAATGGTACAAAAGTTGCCACTAGTACAGTACCCTTTCAAAAGGTAGTATGTACACTTTAGGTACTAATATGCACCCTTCAGGGGTAAATAAGGTACAAAGATGTAAGATTTTTGAAAGGGTACTGCCCTAGTGACAGCGTTGTACCTTTTTTTATTAGATTGCACACCATTCTGATGACTCTAAACAAATACACAATTTATTTCTTAATGTGTAACACCAAACTACTGACTGTACCTTTAACTCCAACCATAAACTACCCCTTAAATGAGGCAGAAATAATAGATTGATGCTGTTGAATCAAGTCCTAAACCTAAACCAAAACTATCTAATTATACCGATATGGTGGCCGATATATCGTGCATCCCTAGTATTTATGTCCTTCATGAATATTTTATTTTTGTGCCATTGCGCTTTGACTTGTGTAGAGCAGTCACTAATATGCTAACGAGTTGGTTTACATATCTACTCTGTACTTTTTTTAAAGCTTCACATTTATGACCAATTGGAGGAGACAGAATTTAATGTCCTATTTAATTCTGCCAGGAAGAGCTGAACAGTATAATATTAAGTGTTCTCCCAACCCTTTATTCTGGGTTAGTTAGTTGTGCAGTAATGGGGTAACAGGAAACCAGCCTGCATGTAATCAGAATTGTTGACTGGCACGGGTTTCAAACCCATTGTGTACATTGTGGTGCATGAAAGCTGAGCATCTGCACATTATTGTGGATAATGGAATAGTGCAAAGGTATTAATAATTTTATTTTATTAAAGATGCAAAACCTAAAATGAAGACCATTGGAGATGTGCTTATTACAATGCATCCTGTTAAAATGTTCTTCCATTTTGTGTAGTGTAATGAAGCATGTGTGACAAATGCTGAGCTCAGCGAGTATGTCTTTGAAAAGAGAGAGTTTCTGTAAGAGGTTGGGGGACAGAGGGAGGGTGCAAGAGAGTGGGGGGCAGGGGTGTCAGCAAGGACAAGACAGTCAGCAAGGACAAGACGATGTGTGAAAACTTTAGCACAGGGACATAGGAGACAGAAATTGGACAACTAGTTGTCAGGTTTTTTCTTTCTTTCTTGTGCCAGTGCTGTAATTTAATGTGAAAAAAACAACATATTTTTGTGAATCGCAAAGTTTTTTTTTTTTGTGAATTCTGCACTGCTTCATATTATATTATATTATATTATATTATATATTTATTAAAAAATTTTTTTTTAACATTTAAAAATGTGTCTGAAGACCCATTCCAGTGCACTCTGTCCAATGTGTCTGGTTTTCAGTTTTATACATTTTTGTCAGTTCAGGTTCACCTCAACTGCACTTTTTCAGGAAAATTTGGAAATTACAAAGATGTCTCAGCTCCTCAGGGGAAGATCTAACACGAGTAGATATCATAGCAGGGTACGTCAGCATGCGTTGAGAGCTGAAACGGGCATTTGTGCGCACACTACTTTAACATGCCAGTGATCAAACTGTCAGTGAGGGAGATTTATGAGTGCAATTCTCTCTACTTACAGACTCCAGATCTTATGCATTAGTGCATGAATCTGAATATTAGTGAGTTAGTTCCCTCATTTGATCCATCTAATGAAACAGTCATTCAGTTTTAATGGCAGATCACTGTCCAAAGAGACTGCTCTATTCCCTCAGTGGGCCCTATTTTTAGCATGACTGCCCTTTTATGCCAGCACAAGCTGCTAATGGAACTTCACCTCCATTTAGGGTGAGAAAACCCTTTGGTTGTTCGCCGTGACCTTCTCCTGTTGCCCTTTCAACTTTTCTGGTGCGCTCTTTCACAGCTCTTACACAGGTGGTGTGAATTATATAAAGGCGGTCAATGACGAATATAGCTAACTGTGTGCAAAGTACAGTACGTAATGGCGCAGCCTACTGCCAAGTTAGTCCCTGAGGTGAACTAGTGAACTAGTGATCATTCCGACACTGAAAAGGTATTTTCCCTAACCAATCACTTTAAATCTATTCATGCGCCTTTCTACGGCAAATTCACTCCAAAGGTAGGTTCTAGGAGAGAAGCTAATGCATTTTCTTGTGCAATGTGAACTTATGAATAACACATGCAGATCTCATTCTGATTTATAGGCTTCTGAAGCTGAAAAGGAAAAAAAAGGAGAGGTGTACAAGAACAGATTACATATATTTGGGTGGTCATAAATTATGTTAGATTTACATCTCTGTGAGACTTCAGTAGCTTTTTATTTTGTAAAATTTCTGCTTTGAGATGTTAAGATGCCCAAACTGTGCAGAGTGTCATCAATCAAAACTTCATCAGTCATAAGGTATATATTGGACAGTGCTCCAAGGAATCCAGCTGTCTTAAATGAAATTTTTTTTGCGTGCCGTCTAGAGTTCTACTCCCAAAAACGCACAGCATGCTTTTTAGCAATGAGTCACACAGGCAAATGAATGGTCCAACAGAGTGCAGGCAGAAAGTTCTTGGAAGTGAGTGACATACACAAAGGAGGAAGTACTTGGATGAAAATATATAATCTCAAAAGGTATCATCAAAACATAAAAAAGCACTGCATATGTAGTAGTGCTGTGTTCATTACATCGATACGACGATGTATCGTCACAGAGATTTGACTGTCTCTGTTTTGATATTGTGGCACGTGTGCAGCAGTGGACCGCGCTTAATTTGAATACAAGAGCACCGTTTAACCCTTAAATGCATGAATATTTCGCCAATCATTATTACATAGTCGGGTTTACTTTAGCGACCTTTAGCGACCTAACTGCTGCAATAGCAAAAAACTCTCTTGATATTTTAAGAACAATTACAGAAGAATAAAATAAAGCATATTTCGTTACCTTTTGAAACTTAAAAGGGTTCAGTTTGAGCAGATGATTTTACCATCGCTGTCATCGTCAGAGCGCACTTCCACAGTACATTCAATATCTGCCTCACATTCACGATTTCAACCTATTCTCAAAACTATAATTTTCAATGACTTCATATTCAATATTTTGATCACTGGCAGCTTATTCATCACATCCAGCATCAAATGGCAGTGACATTTATATTTCATTGCGTATAGTAATTGCTCTGCAGTAAAGCCATTCAAATCTCTTCATTTTTTGCTGAAGATATTCGTTTGTTTTATGCCTGCGGTAATTATGAGTGAAACGTCACGTCATCATTGTGTATCAAACAGTGCCACCTTGAGGAAAAAAGATGCATTGCACATATTGAGTCATCAGATATGTAAATATAGTTGTGCAGGAAAAAAATACTTACACATTTACATACCTCGGGTCTCTTGTGACCCTATACACTTTTTTACCAAAAATTTATCAGAAAACAGGCATTCTTTTATATTTTACAATTTTTTTTCTTGTTATATTATTTATAATTAATAGATTGAGGAGTACTAAGAAAGTTTAACTTAACTTAAAAAAATGAAGGAGGGAGGGGGTACAGAATGTTACATAGTAACATTCTGTACCATAGAATGATGTCCCGGGTCGCTTAAGACCCGAGGTATGCATTTAAGGGTTAAAATTAGATTAGCTTAGATTAGAAATCTTTATTGTCCACACATGTGGAAATTCATCTTTGGCCCGACAAAAACATATAGGACTACCACAAATACACTTAACTTCACAGTCCAATACAACAGACACACAAAACATACAATACAAGAACGTCTTGCCCCAAGGATTACCACATTAGACACATTAGACATAAAAGCAGTATATAGAAATTAGGCTAATAGTACTAAAACCATAAGTAGATAATTAATAAATAAATAACTAAATAATATTAATAAATAGATAACAGCAATTAGTTACATAATATACGTAAACCTGATTATAAATAATTTATTTAATAAAGTAATGGCAGATGGTATAAAAGATTTCTTGAAAATATTTCTTGTTGCTATGGGTACCCTGTATCGTCTGCCTGAAGGAAGTTTTTCAAATTCATGTTGGAGAGGGTGAGTGGAGTCCTGAACTATTTGTGAGGCTTTCCTCCTGGTCTGGTTTGTATACAGTTCCACCAGCTGCCTCTGGGGGTCCAATATGATCTTACTGGCTATATTAATAATCTTTGTGATCTTACTTTTGCTTCTAGCCCCCAGATTCCCATACCAGCAGGTGATGTTATAGGAAATAATACTTTCCAGCAAACTGGTGTAAACCATCCTCAGGATTCCCTTACTCACATTAAAACTATTTAGTTTCCTCAAAAGAAACAATCTTTGGCTTGCCTTCTTATAGATACAGTCTGTGTGCTCAATAAAATTTAAGCTACAATCTAGGATAATCCCTAGATATTTAAAACTATTTACAATCTCAACATGTCGGCCCCCAATTATGATCGGCTGACATGTAGGTTGCCCTTCCCTAGTAGTACTGACAACAAGTTCCTTGGTTTTAAAAGCATTTAGTGACAGAGCACTCTCCTCGCACCATGCCACCAGGCAGTCTATATGCTCAAAATAAACCCTCTCTAAATCCCCCTTTCCTCTGGTCATAAGACCAACCATAGCCATGTCATCGGCATACTTAAACTAAAATTACTTTCACAAATCTGCATTTCATTTATATAAAATGGAATAGAAAAGTGTGAGGTTTCTAAAAAATAATGAATAGAGCATAATATAGCCTTCTTATAGATATAGTCTGTGTGCTCAATAAAATTTAAGATACAATCTAGGATAATCCCTAGATATTTAAAACTATTTACAATCTCAACATGTCGGCCCCCAATTATGATCGGCTGACATGTAGGTTGCCCTTCCCTAGTACTGACAACAAGTTCCTTGGTTTTAAAAGCATTTAGTGACAGAGCACTCTCCTCGCACCATGCCACCAGGCAGTCTATATGCTCAAAATAAACCCTCTCTAAATCCCCCTTTCCTCTGGTCATAAGACCAACCATAGCCATGTCATCGGCATACTTAAACTAAAATTACTTTCACAAATCTGCATTTCATTTATATAAAATGGAATAGAAAAGTGTGAGGTTTCTAAAAAATAATGAATAGAGCATAATATATAGGCTACAACAAGGTTTAATCTGGCCGCAGAGGGGAACACAACTGGGTTGCCTTATATAAAGAAACGTAATCCCCAAAACAGAGCTTCCCACTTGCGCAATACGTAAATATCTGCTACGTGTGCTACTTATCTTGGTCAACCTGGCAACCATGTGTACGCGCTCTCTCTCCACTGTGGATAAACGCGCTGGCTTTCTAAAAACACTGGTAAGCTTGCAGTTTAGCGATCTCCACTTCAATATTATATTCTCAGAAACAAATATTTATTTACACGAGAGAGAGAGAGAGAGAGAGAGAGAGAGAGAGAGAGAGAGGCTGTGTATGTATGAATTACCACCGTTTTGCCGCGTTTCTCTGTTAACAGTGAAGCTGTGGGTTTAATTCCTTTAGAAACAATCATGCTACCAGCTCCTTGTTGAGAAAGATAATGTAGCTCTTGAGCGATTAAGCTATTTTATTGATAAAATTGCGGGGCAGCGCTAAAAAGTTTCTGAATGTCGGTGTGTGCTCGCAACGTGATCTGTGTGAGTGACTAATCGTGTGTGCGTTGAGGAGACAGCGCATTAGTTTAGAACTCTTCTAATTTTTATTTTTATTTTTTTAAATGTAGAAAGTGTGTTAATTTATTCAATGATAACTTACCAGCAATGTAAAAAATATTTTTTAATATATTAGTATGAGTTTTCCACGCGTTTTTAGGCGCGTCATGTGAACGGCCCCAAAGGCTGTCTACACTGGACGCGACAAAGCCACCGTTGCATATCATTTGAACTTTGTGTCAGTATGTCATAAATAGAACGCGGCATCAGTTTACTGTCTGGGATTTGTCGTGTCGCGCCGCATCCAGTGTAGTCAAGCCGCCTTTCCACCATCTCCGATGAACGATAAGCGACAGACCGGAAATCATTCATTTCGAATGGAGAGTAGTGCGAGAGCTGCGTGGAGTTCCGATCATATGCGTATGCGAAAAATTCACATCCAATTTGAACAGCGGATGCGTTAAAATATTTGAACTTCTGCAGCTAGACAGTATGCGAGTATTCCCCTTCATAATGCAGAGGTCAACTGCCTGCTCTGCCAATAGTTAAAAATGGCCCTATAGTATGCCGTGTTTAATAAACAGCTGTTTTACTAAATTCTTCTGAGGTGAAATTCAGTGCAGTCCTGTATCTTGATACGTATCGTATAGTGGCCTATGTATCGTGATACGTATCGTATCATGACTTTGCTGGTGATACACAGCCCTAATATGTAGTAGATACAGTGGGTACGGAAAGTATTCAGACCCCCTTAAATTTTTCACTCTTTGTTATATTGCAGCCATTTGCTAAAATCATTTAAGTTAATTTTTTTCCCTCATTAATGTACACACAGCACCCCATATTGACAGAAAAACACAGAATTGTTGACATTTTTGCAGATTTATTAAAAAAGAAAAACTGAAAGATCACATGGTCCTAAGTATTCAGACCCTTTGCTGTGACACTCATATATTTAACTCAGGTGCTGTCCATTTCTTCTGATCATCC
>NW_015505390.1:209272-214809 GCF_001515645.1 Sinocyclocheilus grahami | reverse complement strand
ACACACACACACACACACACACACACACACACACACACACACACACACACACACACACTGTATACATAAAAGAGAGAGAGAGAGAGAGAGAGAGAGAGAGAGAGAGAGAGAGAGGCTGTGTATGTATGAATTACCACCGTTTTGCCGCGTTTCTCTGTTAACAGTGAAGCTGTGGGTTTAATTCCTTTAGAAACAATCATGCTACCAGCTCCTTGTTGAGAAAGATAATGTAGCTCTTGAGCGATTAAGCTATTTTATTGATAAAATTGCGGGGCAGCGCTAAAAAGTTTCTGAATGTCGGTGTGTGCTCGCAACGTGATCTGTGTGAGTGACTAATCGTGTGTGCGTTGAGGAGACAGCGCATTAGTTTAGAACTCTTCTAATTTTTATTTTTATTTTTTTAAATGTAGAAAGTGTGTTAATTTATTCAATGATAACTTACCAGCAATGTAAAAAATATTTTTTAATATATTAGTATGAGTTTTCCACGCGTTTTTAGGCGCGTCATGTGAACGGCCCCAAAGGCTGTCTACACTGGACGCGACAAAGCCACCGTTGCATATCATTTGAACTTTGTGTCAGTATGTCATAAATAGAACGCGGCATCAGTTTACTGTCTGGGATTTGTCGTGTCGCGCCGCATCCAGTGTAGTCAAGCCGCCTTTCCACCATCTCCGATGAACGATAAGCGACAGACCGGAAATCATTCATTTCGAATGGAGAGTAGTGCGAGAGCTGCGTGGAATTCCGATCATATGCGTATGCGAAAAATTCACATCCAATTTGAACAGCGGATGCGTTAAAATATTTGAACTTCTGCAGCTAGACAGTATGCGAGTATTCCCCTTCATAATGCAGAGGTCAACTGCCTGCTCTGCCAATAGTTAAAAATGGCCCTATAGTATGCCGTGTTTAATAAACAGCTGTTTTACTAAATTCTTCTGAGGTGAAATTCAGTGCAGTCCTGTATCTTGATACGTATCGTATAGTGGCCTATGTATCGTGATACGTATCGTATCATGACTTTGCTGGTGATACACAGCCCTAATATGTCTCTATTGCGTTTACACGCTCACTTGACATTGTTGTTTTTAAGCATTGCGGTTTAAAAACAAGTGATTTTAAGCTGTTGAAACTAGGGGTCGACCGATATGTGTTTTTCAGGACCGATGCCGATACCAAATATTACAGACCAAGTAGACCAATAACCGATATTTTGAACCGATATATATTTCTGGTGTAAAAATTCAAATTAATGTCAAAATTAAGAATAACAAGGGCTCTGACAAAAACTGCCTTCCCTGGTGTTGGTTGCACTTCTTACTCTTGTCTTCCTCCGTGCATCCATCTTCAATAAGGGTAATATAAAGAGAGAGTTAAAAGTGGGTCCACTGTATGCTTCATGATTAAAGGGTTAGTTCACCCAAAAATGAAAATTAGGCTGTGTTTTACTCACCCCCGAGGCATCCTAGGTGTATATGACTTTCTTCTTTCAGACGAATCCAGTCGGTGTTATATAAAAAATTGTCCTGGCTATTCCAAGCTCTATCATTGCAGTCAGCGGGTGTTGCAGTGCTTCAGTCCCAAAGAAGTGAAGTGACGCACGTGGAAGTGCAGGGGAGAGATCAAAACAAAACAACGGTCATGAATTAGATGTACAAAATGAGGATTTGTAAAGAAATGTCAGAGGATTTCGATATAAGCCAAGAATAGACTGGTTTTCCTATGCTAAAGTAAAGGAACTTTGCTTCCTTTAATCCTGTAAACAAACGTTGGTTTTCACGAGACTCACCAGTGCATGCGCAGCGCTGACCTCATACGTCATCAGCCCGGAACTGCTTCCGTGTACAACTGTTGGCGTAAGCTAGATTAAAGTGATTATTACGTTTTGAATATGGATATTTTTCTTACAAAAACGCATCAATTCACTACAGGAGGCCTTTGTTCACCCCCCGGAGCTGTGTGAGACACTTTTTTTTTTTTATGGATGGATGCTTTTTATTTCACTTCTTTGGGACTGAAGCACTGCAACACCCGCTGACTGCAATGATAGAGCTTGGAATAGCCAGGACAATTTTTAATATAACTCCGACTGGATTCGTCTGAAAGAAGAAAGTCATATACACCTAGGATGCCTCTGGGGTGAGTAAAACACAGCCTAATTTTCATTTTTGGGTGAACTAACCCTTTAAGAATACTGTACTACAGCTAAACAGCTTGGGGAAATGTAAGTATTTGGCTTCAATAATTTACATGTTAGAAATGTATGTGTAATAGCATAACCTAATAATTCTTCATTAATTATTTTCTGATGACCAAATCATAACCAACAAGAGGTGACTATTCAATTCATCATCTAATCAATTGATTAACTTGAAGCACAATGTATATAATAAGTGTAAATAATTTAATTGTCTTCATAGCTCCATTGTAGAAGTTATTAAGAAGACGGCAACTGTTTTAATGAAACTATAACACTAATAGCCTATTATAGGCACACTTAGTTCAATAGCCTATGGAAATGTCTCAATTTTTGTCATCCTAATCTTGGCCTATGTGACAGTAATTTCCATTAGTTTTAATTTACAGTGCAGTGCAAATGAAGGCATAAAACATTAATTTCATTTATCTTTTAATCAAATGAGAGTTAAACTCTATTTTTGGCAAGCAAAGGGGTTTACTATTAAAATTTAAAACATGGAAGGAATAGCGTGTTGTGTGATTATTCTTTTAAACAAAAGTTGTAATAATTGTTATAGTAGTAGTAGTAGTAGCGAAACCTAACTTTTATTTTGACGGGTTGCCATGAGGACCTTTTAAGTTTCCTGTAGCTTATGTATATGTTATAGGGCTGGGCGATATAGCTAAAAAATGTATCAACGATATAATGGTTCATATCATCCGGTACCGATAATTATTGACATTTTTATAACCTTTTTTTAAAACAAAAAGCAATAGAAATTTTTATTTTTAATTTAACCACTGTATTTATAATTAACAATTTATTGAGACAAACAACAAATATTTTTTGTTTTAACAATCAAACACAATAAAAATTATGTTTTATATGCAGATTAAATAGGTCTTTATTGTATATAGCCGAAGCGCCATTCACACAGACTGCATTTAAAAACATATGAGACTAAAATCATTTAATTATTGTCCGTGCAGAGGCTATTCCGTTTTATTGATCTATGGCGCATTCATTTTGATTCTTTACACGTGTAATGATGTCCAGTGACTTGTTTGCATTATTTATGCATTATTTTATTTGTAAGACTTTTTTATGACTAAATTTGGTAATGGGAGAGTAAAATTATTTTTAAAACATACACCGTTCAAACTAGGCTGCTTATGTTGAAGTGTTCGGGATGTGGTTTTTAATGATGAGACCTTTTTTGTAATCAGGCTCTCAAAAAGTATATAAAAATTTGGATATAGATTTATCGGCCAACATATCGGTTATCGGCTTTCAAAAATTAAGGATTATCGGTTATCGGTATCGGCCAAAATTTTCATATCGGTGCATCCCTAATATATATATTAGGGCTGGTAAGCGATTACAATTTTTAATGTAATTAATAGGGATGTAACGATTAACCACGAGCCGGTTGAAAACCGATTTAAATATGTGACGATTCAAATCGGTTGAGATGCTAAACAAATCGCGATTCAGTTAGGGGTAGGAGTTTATATGAATGTATGTCTGAGGGGAACTTACTGTCTTTCGATGGTATTTTTTATTTTCCGCTTGCCTCTGTATAATGCATATCAGGGCTCCAAACTCATTCTTCCCACTGGTCGCTCTTTTGCAACTAACTTTCTCAGCTGGCCACACGAGCACATGATTTGGTCGCAATATTTCTTTTTTTTTTTTGCGCTACAACATGGGATTATTCAATGCATGCTGATGAACTTTTATCATAGTTTATAGTTATATGGAAACGAAAGGGGTTAACATTCAACCCATTCTTTATCATCAGTAGTATTATTTGTGATTTTAATTTTGTGAATGGGAGTTCCCTTTCAGTCACGTTCTACAGTCGTGACTGACGAATTGGGATCTCGCCCAAGAGTCCAATCACTTTAGAGTGTAAACTAAACAAGCCAATGACAGTTGCCGTGCGTGTTTCGCCACGCTCGCCCCGCAGCACGGGTATAAAAGGAGAGCGCGTGCAAACGCACATCAGCTTTTCGCTTCGTGGCCGAGCCTTCTACAAGACGAATCTCCGCGAGTGTTTGGAAACAGCTGGCGTTGCCATCCAGGCTGCTGAAACCTCGGCGAGCTGCAGTCTTTCTGCAGTCTCGCCGCGACCTCCCCTGGGCGCTTCAGCGCTCTCTCTAAAAGAGTGTTTTTCCTTTTCAAAAAAAGAGCAATTTCTAAAAGAGCTTCACGAGCGACGGGCGTCTTTTTAAAGATGGCTTCCTCCTCATGCGTTTCTGGATGTGGTTGCTTCCTGGCTTCATCTGATGGTCATGATCGCTGTGTCTCGTGCCTGGGCTTACAGCATGCTGAAGCAGCGCTCATGGATTAGTCATGTTCTCAGTGCAGGAACATGACCATCGCGATGTGCTGGGTCCTCGGACAGGGTGGGGTCCAGCATCTTGTGCGGAGCACAGGCGGATGACAGGATATTGATCGCTTCTGCTCGAAACAGACTTGGTGCCTCCTCCGTCCTCACCACCCTCGACGGTGGGGCGGCCCAAGGGTATGTGGACATCCCCCCAGTCGAGTGCGCTATTGCTATGCAGCTCTGCCCGCAAAGCGCCGCCGCCTGGAGAGGTAGTCCGCGCCTTTCGTCCAGGGCCCGTAAGTTCTCGTCCGCGCTGACGCCTAAGGCTTACAGTGCTGCTGGACAGGCCACTTCCGCCCTGCACGCCATGGCCCTCTTGCAAGTCCACCAAGCCAAGGCGTTGAAGCAGTTGCACGAGGGTGGTGCTGACCCAGGTGTGCTGCAGGAACTGTGTACAGCGACGGACCTCGCACTTAGGGCGACGAAAGTCACGGCGCAGGCCCTGGGTCAGACGATGTCCACATTGGTGGTCCAGGAGCACCACCTATGGCTGACCTTGGCGAATATGAGGGAGGCCGACAAGCATCGCTTCCTGGACTCCCCGATCTCCCAGGCCGGCCTATTCGGCCACATTGGTGGTCCAGGAGCGCCACCTATGGCTGACCTTGGCGGATATGAGGGAGGCCGACAAGCTTCGCTTCCTGGACTCCCCGATCTCCCAGGCTGCCCTATTCATCAAAGTGGTGGAGGGCTTTGCTCAACAATTCTCCGCCGCGCAGAAGCAGACGGAGGCGTTTCAACATATCCTGCCCCGGCGGTCTGCTGCTGTCTCCACCCCACCGCCAGCTGCAGCCCCTCTGTCTGCTCGTCGCCGAGGGCGCCCTCCTGCAGCCTCCACCTCCACTCCGGCGCGGCCACAACAGCAGCCTTCCGCAGCGTGGAGCTGGCCGCAGGAAACCGGCGCAGCCCACCTCTGCCCCTGCCAAGCCCGTGAAGCGCCAGGGCAGGCGGCGTCCCTGAGAC
>NW_015505390.1:201267-208525 GCF_001515645.1 Sinocyclocheilus grahami | reverse complement strand
CCCTTCGGGCTATCCCTGTCGCCTCGTGTCTTCACCAAGGTCGTGGAGGCAGCCCTCGTTCCATTGAGGGAAGCGGGCATTCGCATTCTCAACTACCTCGACGACTGACTCATTTTGGCCCAGTCCCGAGCGCAGTTGTG
Organism: Sinocyclocheilus grahami; assembly: GCF_001515645.1. Taxonomy (NCBI): domain Eukaryota; kingdom Metazoa; phylum Chordata; class Actinopteri; order Cypriniformes; family Cyprinidae; genus Sinocyclocheilus; species Sinocyclocheilus grahami. The sequence continues at coordinate 208,385 of NW_015505390.1, read as the reverse complement.
TGAACACAGGGATACGGTGCTCAGTCACCTCAGCCGGTTGGGGCTTCGGGTCAACTGGGAATAGAGCAAACTCTCCCCGGTGCAGAGGATCTCTTTTCTCGGCATGGAGCTGGACTCGGTCAACCTCTCAGCAGGTCTCTCAGTAGATCATGCACAGTCAATGCTGAACTGCCTGGGGTCCTTCCAGCGCAAGACAGCGGTTCTACTGAAACAGTTTCAGAGGCTCCTGGGGCATATGGCATCCGCAGCCGCTGTCACGCCGCTCGGGTTGCTTCATATGAGACCGCTTCACGCACGCGGCGCGGGTTGCTTCATATGAGACCGCTTCACGACCGGGTCCCGAGATGGGCATGGCGACATGGCACTTACTGGGTTTCTGTCACCCCGTTCTGCCGTCAGATCTTCAGCCCGTGGGCAGATCTTGCCTTTCTTCAGACAGGGGTGTCTCTTGGGCACGTATCCAGGCATGTTGTTGTGTCAACAGATGCCTCTGCTAGGGGCCGGGGGGCCATGTGCAATGGGAATGCAGCTGCGGTGCTCTGGTCAGGGCCCCGACTGCAGTGGCATATCAACTGCCTCGAGTTGCAAGCAGTATGGCTCACTCTGCGCTGCTTCAAATCGCTGCTACACAACAAGCATGTACTGGTCCGTACGGACAACACAGCGACTGTTGCTTACATCAACCACCAGGGCGGTCTACACTCCTGTCGCATGTCGCAACTTGCCTGCCATCTCCTCCTCTGGAGTCAGAAGCATCTGAGGTCGCTTCGCGCCATTCACATTCCAGGCGAGCTCAATCGTGCAGCCGACGAGCTCTCACATCAGCCCGCCCTTCCAGGAGAATGGCGACTCCACCCCGAGACAGTCCAGCTGATTTGGAGACGCTTTGGGGACGCTCAGGTTGACCTGTTTGCTTCCCCAGACACGTCCCATTGCCAGTTGTTTTACTCCCTGGCCGAGGAGACCCTCGGCACGGACGCACTGGCGTGCAGCTGGCCACGGGACCTACGCAAATATGCGTTTCCCCCAGTGAGCCTTCTCGCACAGACACTGTGCAAGGTCAGGGAGGACGAGGAGCAGGTCCTCTTGGTAGCGCCCCCAGTCGGACTTGGTTCCCCCAACTGATGCTCCTCGCGACAGCCCCTCCTTGGCGAATTCCTCTGAGGAGGGATCTCCTTTCTCAGAGAGGGGGCACCCTCTGGCACCCGTGTCCAGACTTGTGGAATCTCCATTTGTGGTCCCTGGACGGGACGCGGAGGTTCTAGGTTGGCTACCTCCAGCGGTAGTAAACACAATCACTTCAGCCAGGGCCCCGTCTACTAGACACGCTTACAGGCTGAAGTGGAACCTGTTCGTCGATTGGTGCTCTTCCCGCTGGGAAGACCCCCGTAGATGCCCGATCGGAGTCGTGCTTTCTTTCCTGCAGGATGGGTTGGAGCGAAGGCTGTCTCCCTCCACCCTTAAAGTGTATGTTGCCGCCATTGCCGCGCATCACGAGGCAGTAGACGGTAAGTCTTTGGGGAAGCACGACTTGGTCATCAGGTTTCTCAGAGGGGAAAGGAGGTTAAATCCTCTGTGCCCTCACCTGTTACCCTCTTGGGATCTCCCCTCGGTCCTGACGGCCTTGAAGGAGGAGCCCTTCGAGCCTCTGCAGTAGGTAGAGCTTAAATTTCTGTCTTTGAAGACAGTGCTCTTCACCGCATTGGCCTCGGTCAAGAGGGTAGGGGACCTGCAGGCATTTTCGGTCGATGATTTGTGCCTAGAATTCGGAACGGGTAACTCTCCCGTTGTCCTGAGACCCCGGCCTGGATATGTGCCCAAAGTTCCCACCACGCCTTTTAGGGATCAGGTGGTGAACTTGCAAGCGCTGCCCCGGGAGGAGGCAGACCCAGCCATCGCTCTGCTCTGTGCCGTTCGCGCTCTGCGCATTTACGTGGACCGTACGCGGAGCTTCAGGACCTCAGACCAGCTCTTTGTCTGCTCGTTGTTTATCTAAAAGTGCACTTTTCCTTGTTTTAAATCTAGCCAAAAAGCCAGACACACAAAAAGAAAAACAAGTAGATAGAATAGAAAAAATAGAAAGCTAGTGTTAGTTTTTTTTAATAAAAAGAAGATAAATAGATAAAGTAGAATTAAAATAGAATAGAAAGTGCTAGAGTTAGAGGGTCATAAAGAAAAGTTATATTACATTGTGGTCATCAGAAAGACCACATTGTAAAAACATTTTTTTTGAAGTTGTAAAGTTATATAAAGATAATTGGAGTACGTCTTCCCAATAAATAAATAAAATACTATTTCTGTCTTTCTACTTCAAAATTTAGTTTAATTCAGAGTTACTTGACGTTTCTTTGTAATTATTTGTGAAAGTTTCTAGCAATTTCTGAGTGAAAATTGTAAATTGTAAAAACCTACACCAATTTTTTTTCAGGGCATAGAAAAAATTTATTTTATAGTTTTATCAAGAATAAAGTAGAATGCCGAGTCACAACACCAAAAATCATGATTTTGAAACGTGATTTGACATTTTTTTTTATATAAGATTTTGGACTTTTGGCCCTGTTTTATCAAACTTAATATTTGATCTAGTGTCCAGATTTGACTTCATTCTTGATTATGATTAATATACTTTTTTGAATCAACGCACTCAATGGTTACTGCAACTTTTTTTGATTGTTGAATACATTTCATAATTTATGCCAGTATTTTAAGGGAGTTCTTTCAATATATAAGCACCATATCAGGGCTCGCAAAATTTCTAAATGTCTGGTAACCGTTTGGGCAGGCACTCTTTAGATTTTGGTAGCCCGAAATAAATTTAACTAGTCTACATAAAAAAAGACAATTTTTAATATGGAAAATTGGATAGTAGTCAAAATGTCTATCTAGGAAGGAATTTAATTCCATTATTTACAGGGTATCTGAATTTGTAAAAATCAATTTAAGGCTTTTTATGACCTTTTATAAGAGCTGCAATAAATGAATACCGTATAAGTGGGGAGGGCAATGTCTATGGTAACATATTCAGCCGTAAAATGACATGATTTACAGTTCAGATACAGGTTTTAACAAAAACTAAATGTTTTTGTCTTACTGAAAATGCAAATGAATTCTCTTGAAATGGCAGAAATATAGCGTTTCCGCGGTAATGGCTATATACAAAACAGCGCTGTGTTCATAAACTTTACTTTATCAGGCATTACAGGCAAGATGAAATGAAAATGCCATCGACAATTTTCTGAAGACTGTCGGTTCTCTTCAGAGATAATACATATAAACCCGTGCCACGTTTTGAACCCTGTATTTAAGATAGCCAAGAACACATACATAAAGTTTTATTGTGTTGTACAGTAGTTACAATATGTGTCTCTTTTTTCTGGTCATCTCTGGTGATCAGATCATGGTCTCAATGTAAAAACTTTGCTATACATAAAAGCTATGAATGGTACCGTGGGAGCACATGCACAAAGTAATTTCCTCAGAGCAGCGATAGACCGCTTCCCATCAGATTAGGCAGAGATTATCATCATAGTGCGATTGGATTTGCTGATTAGCGGCATGGTAATGGCAGATTCTGTTTTAATCCAGGCAGAATAGTCTGATAACATTAATACCCTGTCGTAAAGCAGCTTATGTTGTAATAGCTGATATAAACATTACATTTCATTGGCTTGATCCATTAACAAAAGCACAGTGCCACTAATGTTATTCTGACTAGAATGCAGAGAAAAGAACAGTACAGGTTTTTCCGCCTTTGTTTTTTTTAATGCTAGTGTAATGCATCATCCCTTGGGCAAAACTAAAGTAAATCTATTTATCTGTCTGTCTGTTGATCTATCAATGATATACTTGCTCCTTTGGTTTTAAACATTGTTTTATTGTGTTGGCACATTTTCTTTAGTCTAGACATCTGCTATCTGATTGCCTAATTACCTCCTATGTAGAGTTACCGCAGAGAGCCAGATTTATGCACTATATTCCAACTCTTCTGAAACCACAAATTTCAGTTGTTTTTCACTGAAAATCTTCATTTGCCCTTGTTCTTTATGAGGGAATTATGTGAGAAGTAGCAACATCCACTTTGTGAATGAAGTCAAGAGATTTTCAAAGAATTGATTAATCCATTTTACAGAACCAGTTTGAATGATTCATTCATGAATTAGAGTGGTCTTGGCTTTTTGTTCAACTCACTGAATCAGTGAGCTGGTCACATAGGTTCACTGAAACAGCTGACTGAAAAGGGAAAAGTTCTCAGTGGATTACATCTTAAGATTTCTTCTGCTCCTCACACAGCTGTCTACAGTTGAGTTGCTTATCGCAAAATTGAACTTGTTTCATAATTGATGAACTTTACTTATTGAACTGAACTGAATCAACACTGAACTGACTGGAGCTGAATAATGGAACTGTTGTCTTTTTAGAGCCACTTTACAGCAGAATTTGGATTTGCCTCGTGTTTGCTGAAGTTGCGATTACTGATTCTGTTACTTAACCGTTTAATATCGTGAAGCTGCTCTGAAGCAATCTCTGTTGTATAAAGTGCTAAATAAATACAGGTAACTTGACTTGCACTTGACAAGTGCACAAGTTCAATGGACCACATTTATAGCACTGTTGACTTGAGAAAACTGTCTTTATTCAGTGTAATTCTACTTAAAGTTTCTCCCTTTTGTGTTCCCAGAAGAAAAATGTCATTTTAATGTGCATTTTGCATGTTACAAATTTAATGTAAAACAGAAAACATAGTTAGTTTACTTTTAGCTTTGTTTGACAATAACTTTATATTGTATCTTTGTATTATAATTTTTCTTACAAAAAAATTGTTGAGATAAGAACTAATTGGCAGAACAGCTGTTGAAGACTCCCAAGTGCTTAAGGATACAGTAGTTTCAGCCTCACTGTCGTTAACCACACGATTACACCTTTGAGTGCAACACTTTAAAAAATTGTCTTTAATTATGTAATGCTGAGAATGAACCTCAGTCATATTAAACCACATCATAGTGATTTAGTGACCCTGCACTTGTATGACATATGGTTGTGACTGTTTATGTATGAGATCTGTGTGTTTGCATGAGTGAAGAGGATGAGATGAGAGATGAGCTCAAGAGCCCTAACCTCTTGCAGTCTGCCTCAGGGAACATCAGTCTGTTTCAGCGTATTACAGAGGCAACAGTTTTCAGTGTTTGTGTATATGTGAGAGAGATTGAGTATGCTTGTGTTTTCCCCCCTCTATAACTGAGGAGCTCTTTAGAAAAGCTGTGGTATAAACGGAAAACAGACTAGCTGAAAATCTTCAGTTGGCTAAACACTATGATATGTGTCTCACAGGCCACATCAAAACATGCCAACACATACACAAAACCACTACTGTCTACAAGCACATCTCTTTCCCCACACACAAACTAACCGGTTCCATTGGTTTCACAAATTGCCACACATTGTAATGAAACAAAACAGGATGATTCTGTAATTTGAGGAAGCTATTTTTTTCAGGCCGGTGGTTTCAAAATCTTTTGAATCTACAATTCACACATATACCTGTAAGTCACATTGAACACATCCCATTACATTCCGGAAGAGTGAGGACCAATATACAGTGACCCCATGTACATAGACAATTTAGTAAAACTTAAAAATGTTTGAATGTCATTGCATAAGATAAAACGATATCAAACCAAATTACTTCTGCAAAAATAATGCTAAAACTTTTCTCAGAACAAACTGGTTTATGTTGTTTCTAATTTTCACAGAGATCAAATGTATGAAGGCAATAAGTGGCAGAGTAACCAGTTCGTCACAATTACTGGACTGTTTAGCTACACTACCATTCAAAAGTTTGGGGTCAATACTTTTTTTGGAAATAAAATAATGCTTTTATTCAGCAAGAATGCATTAAATTGATCAAAAGTGACAGTAAAGACTAGGGATGCACGATAATTAATTTTTGCTGATATCCAATATGCCAGTATTTTTCAACTCATTTTGGTCGACAGCCGATGCCGATATATTTCCTTTTGTTTGGAAATAACACCAAGTCTCTCCTGTGCAGCAATTATAAACAAATTATTTTTAATTTAGGTTAGTTTTTAACAAATACTTAATTGTGAGAGTTAAATAATAATGAAGTACTTTTATAATGAGAGTACATTGAAAAATTTGAAAATAACTATAAATCAACAATAAATCAATCACTTTTTTTCCAGACGTATGCAGTGGCAACATTAACATTTTATTTGTATATTTAACATTTGTAAATGGTGTAAAGCAGAAGAGTTGTAAAAATTCTGAAAACCTTTTAGACCTCTTTGTATTTAAGTTTTCATAATCTGTTTGAAAAGCATATTATACACGTGTTAATTAATAAATCTGTATGTATAACATTTAATTTATAAGTGTCTTGTTTGTGATTTTTATGCATGCAAGCTATATCTTCTGACCTTTAAATCAAAACATACTAGGGATGCTCTGAGAGCTGGGAACCGGAGCTGATCACAGCCATTCTAATGCTTGTGTTTATACCGGCCAGCCACGGCATGTTTCTGAAGCGGCTCTCTGCTTGGCTAAAAATAGTCTTTTGTGAGTTGTCACAGCGTGGAGGACGGAACGTCGGAGCCGTAAGGCAGAGGCCCCCAACCACCGGGTCGCGACCCACTACCGGGCCGTGGAAGAATTGCTACCGGGTAGGCTTGCTGCGATAGACAGTGTTTTCGGTTATACCGGTGTTAAGCCGCAACCCCGGTTACGTCATTTGCCTGCCGTGACACCGCCCCCCCACCGTCGTTTTGATTTTTTTATAGTAACAAAAATCATTTAGCCTAAATTTAGGAGTTAAACGGATCGCAGTTGATGCGTAATACATATGGATGAGACCCTACCGTTTGGCACGCACGTGATTAACAGATTAATTTGCCAATTTACACATACAAGCAATTTTAAACCACAAGAAGAAGAAACGAAAGAGAGCTCAATTCGTTACTCACGCGCTGTTCTCGCACACAATCAAAGCGCACAAGAGACGTGTTTCAGACAGTGCGGAAATACCGAGTTGCATACATACACATAAAATTAGCCTATGTCAAAAACCCTTCACGCATCGTCATTCTCTGTGCGTTAAATAT
>NW_015505390.1:197953-200160 GCF_001515645.1 Sinocyclocheilus grahami | reverse complement strand
TGTGTATATATATATATATATATATTAGGGCTGCAACAACTAATCGATAAAATCGATTATTATCGATTATGAAAATCATTGACAACGATTCTCATTATCGATTATTCGGGTCTGCCCACAGTGGAAGTCCAACTTCATCCGGTTGCGTCAAATTACAGCACTGCATTACGCATTTTTATGGACAAAATGCATCTAAAAATAGTGGAGGAAACAGAATGAGATGCTGCGGGAGAGTTACATGATCCAAGCTGCCCAAAACATGAGAATTTTTTATTTTAAGCTTTAAGCTAATGCATTAGTGTAATGGCTTGTCCTGGTGCTTTGGCAGATGATGCGTGTGCATCCTCAGCGCAAAAACGTTCAGTTTACGGTCATATCCTTATGTATAAATGTCACAAATTCACGTGAGCATTTCCATTTTTGCATAAAGGTCCGTCCTGACCGTCTGTGTTAAGTTCCCGCGTCAGACAGATGGAAAAGAGAGACAATAATCAGCGCACAAACATTCATTGTGCTGAAATATGTTGTTTAAAGTTAAATCGAGGTTTAAAGGTCAACATGCATTTAGAGTATTTTATGAGAGTAGGAACTGTATAATTGGGGATAACTGGGGATAACAGCGTGTAATTGTCTGAATATAAATATCAGACGCTTCATAACCGCCTATTACAAGATAAAGAAATTACTGTAAGACGTGACTGTGATCAAAGTGAACTTGTGTTCCTGCAGAACATTACTTTAACCTGTTGGTTACAACTGAGTTTGTGATTTTATTCATCTTCATAATTTTTATAATTTTAATTTTTAATGCAGAGATTTAAACTATATTCACTATATACAATGCTTAAATTTATTAAAACAAATCTATGTAAAGTTTTTAACAAATTATGGTTTGTGCCACTGCTGCTCTAAACTAACAGTACTGGTGATTACCAAAATAATTTTTTTAGCTTTCTGTATTGGTTAGTCCTCCGATATGTGTAAGCTCTTTAGTCACAGTAGTAGGCTATTTCTAATGCTATAATATAATTATTGCTGTTATATATGAAAGAAAGGCAGAGAGCTTTATAGTTTTTTTTTCAGATACCCAATTACAGTCAAAAAGTACACAAACAATGCCAGCAAGAATGCAAGCTGTTATGAAGGGCATAGGAGGCCTTTTTTATGTGAATAAATACTATTTAGTTGTTTAAGTTAATTTGCCCAATAAATGACAATAACATTTTTTGATTAAATTTTTTTTGACAGATTCCTAAAATTCCTAAAACGTGTTTTCTCTTTATTATGGCAGGTGGTCTAATAAACCCGATCAGGCGAACGAATACACACACACACACACACACACACACACAAAATCGTCTGCCTCATGAAAAAAAATTATAAAAAAAAATGTAGTTAATATTTGCATCATTTATGATTTATTTTATCCAACCCTGGAGATACAGAGGTTTCCCCAGTAACGGCTGTACACAAAGCAGCACTGAGCTCACAAACTCTGTTTTATCAGGCATTCAATCCCGCCTTTTGCTGAACTTTTTTTCCTCCCTTTTCAAATCTCGTATTAGCAATGGATTCTATTTACACTAAGTGAAAATAGCAGTAAGAAAGGCAGAGAGCTTTATAGTTTTTTTTTCAGATACCCAATTACAGTCAAAAAGTACACAAACAATGCCAGCAAGAATGCAAGCTGTTATGAAGGGCATAGGAGGCCTTTTTTATGTGAATAAATACTATTTAGTTGTTTAAGTTAATTTGCCCAATAAATGACAATAACATTTTTTGATTAAATTTTTTTTGACAGATTCCTAAAATTCCTAAAACGTGTTTTCTCTTTATTATGGCAGGTGGTCTAATAAATTGTTAAGCACTGTATGTTTTCATAGCATTCAGTTTGGCACGTTTGTTTGAAGGACATCGGGCAGAATGTGGAATAGTATGTTTTTTTGTCTATAAAAAAATAAAAAAAATAAAATTAATCTGAAAAAATACTCGACCAACTAATCGATTATCAAAATAATCGATAGTTGCAGCCCTAATATATCTATATCTATATCTATATCTATATCTATATATACCGCCCCCCTCGTCCAGCCGGTCCGCGAGAATATTCCAAACGTAACTGGTCCGTGGTGTAAAAAAGGTTGGAGACCCCTGAACTTCCCGATCAGGCGAACGAATACACACACACACACACACACACACACACA
>NW_015505390.1:197585-197898 GCF_001515645.1 Sinocyclocheilus grahami | reverse complement strand
GCTTATCCATCTGCGCCACTGGAGCTGATGATTTACAGCCACTTTTAACTAAATGTAAATAGACACCCCGTATTTTTAATTCCATAATAAAAGCAATTCATACAATACATTTAAACTGAGCTACTTTAATAACATCTCCTAACTTTCTACCACGACTCTGCTGGTTCTTCCTGTATACGTTGATTGGCAGATGTCTCGTCCAGTCAGCGGCGAGTAATCCCAAACCAATGGCGCTGTCTCAAACTAGGGCTGGAGAATATTCAATATCAATATATATCGCGATATAATTTTTTTCAATAACGGTGATATGATT
>NW_015505390.1:195274-197471 GCF_001515645.1 Sinocyclocheilus grahami | reverse complement strand
AATAAACATGAGCACTGCACGTTTCAAAATCATAACACGGTGCAGGTGTTTTATATGAATGTATCTCTGAGGGGAATTGACTGTCTTTAGAAAAGATTCGATGGCATTTTCATTTGATCTGATAAAGTAGCATTCATGGGGCGGCGCTGCTTTGATTACAGCTTTGAAAAGGGAGGGGAAAAAAGTTCGGCAAAAGGCGGGATCGAATCCGGGTCGATCGCTTCAAAAAGCCAAGGCTTATCCATCTGCGCCACTGGAGCTGATGATTTACAGCCACTTTTAACTAAATGTAAATAGACACCCCGTATTTTTAATTCCATAATAAAAGCAATTCATACAATACATTTAAACTGAGCTACTTTAATAACATCTCCTAACTTTCTACCACGACTCTGCTGGTTCTTCCTGTATACGTTGATTGGCAGATGTCTCGTCCAGTCAGCGGCGAGTAATCCCAAACCAATGGCGCTGTCTCAAACTAGGGCTGGAGAATATTCAATATCAATATATATCGCGATATAATTTTTTTCAATAACGGTGATATGATTTTTAAACACATTCCCGATATTTCTATATACATTATTTCCCATACATTGATTTATTTGTGGCGTTTGACTTCGTTTAATAAACATGAGCACTGCACGTTTCAAAATCATAACACGGTGCAGGTGTTTTATATGAATGTATCTCTGAGGGGAATTGACTGTCTTTAGTTGTAGATAGCGTGTCAATGGTCCATTTGAGAGATAGGTGGCGGTAATGCACTTATAAGGCTGCGATCCGCCGTAAAGCAAGAAGAAGAAGACGAAGTTTCTGACTTGTTATAATGTTTTCTGGATTGTTGTTGTGTTTTCTGAATTGTTATTTTGTTTTTTAGACTTACATATGCGTTTGTAATTTGTTATTTTGTTTTCAGAATTGTGATTTGTTTAGCACTTCTCGGCTACCGTAGTTTTACTATATTTTGATCAAATAAATTCTACCTTAGTGAGCATAAAATACTTCATAAAAAAAAATCTTACTAACCCAAACTTTTGAACAGTATTGTGTATTTTACTATATTTGACAACTAAACATTTTGTTTTAATTTTGAATTATATAGCTGTTGTTTTTATTTTAAAACCTAATGTACTTTAAAAGTGCCCTTGCATGTTTTTCAAAATGTAATTTTATCGTCTAACACAATGACATTCATAAATATTTAAGTAAGATTTAAGTGTCGTTTCTGGGGCACTAAATGTGTTTCTTGAAATCAGCCTGTCACTTTCAGGTGTCATCAAAGGGTCACATTTTGTGTGAGGAACCATAGTGCTTACCTTGCATTGACCTAGATCCCTTAGAATGCTTACACATTTTTTTGATTGATTGGTTCTTTCTCTTTACACTCTAAGGTCACTTTTCACATTGTGTTATTTGGCTCGGAATGGAGCATATTCATGCTGTACTTGTGTTTGACAGTATTAAGCCTCGTACACACCGGGACGATTATCACGCGCGCTGATCGCCGACGTTTTTCGACGTGTCTTTTGTGTTCATACCCAAGCACGCAGGCGATGAGCCGAGTGAACGTGCAAATTCACTCCCGGACATTAGATGGCGCTTAATGAAAACAGAAATACTCCGGTATAGGGATGCAGCGATTAACTGGTTTCGCGATTAACCGCGCTTTAAAACGTCACGGTTAATTAATCGTAAAGGTTCCGCTAAACCGAGTGTTTCTGTGACACGGAACGGAACTGTAGCAGCTTTCGCAAAACGAAAAAAGTTACACTAGCGGTGCACCAGCTTAAAATGACGTGCTTATCAGAGGCACGGAGGCTACTACATGCATTAGATGAACTGTGACAGAGGGACCAAACAGCGAAGCTTTATTTCCACCAGAGAAACGCTTGTCGATAGTGTGGGACCATTTTGGGTACACCAAGAATGACCAGGGTGTCATTTAAATATTACTGTAAAAAACTGCTGCTAAAGAGCGAATACATAAGGGATAATGCACGGCTTGCTGTACATTTAACGATTTTAATGCACGACGTGAAGGCAAGAACCACCTGACGCAAAGCTACAGCTCGTTAGCTCCGCATTCTGCCCATCTTCAGATCAGAAAGAGATGAAATAGTGCGGTAAGATCACATTTATTTGAATTAATTAATTATAACATTTAGCTACTTGAATTAATTATTCGAGAGAGAGAGAG
>NW_015505390.1:188839-190085 GCF_001515645.1 Sinocyclocheilus grahami | reverse complement strand
TTTCTGACTTGTTATAATGTTTTCTGGATTGTTGTTGTGTTTTCTGAATTGTTATTTTGTTTTTTAGACTTACATATGCGTTTGTAATTTGTTATTTTGTTTTCAGAATTGTGATTTGTTTAGCACTTCTCGGCTACCGTAGTTTTACTATATTTTGATCAAATAAATTCTACCTTAGTGAGCATAAAATACTTCATAAAAAAAAATCTTACTAACCCAAACTTTTGAACAGTATTGTGTATTTTACTATATTTGACAACTAAACATTTTGTTTTAATTTTGAATTATATAGCTGTTGTTTTTATTTTAAAACCTAATGTACTTTAAAAGTGCCCTTGCATGTTTTTCAAAATGTAATTTTATCGTCTAACACAATGACATTCATAAATATTTAAGTAAGATTTAAGTGTCGTTTCTGGGGCACTAAATGTGTTTCTTGAAATCAGCCTGTCACTTTCAGGTGTCATCAAAGGGTCACATTTTGTGTGAGGAACCATAGTGCTTACCTTGCATTGACCTAGATCCCTTAGAATGCTTACACATTTTTTTGATTGATTGGTTCTTTCTCTTTACACTCTAAGGTCACTTTTCACATTGTGTTATTTGGCTCGGAATGGAGCATATTCATGCTGTACTTGTGTTTGACAGTATTAAGCCTCGTACACACCGGGACGATTATCACGCGCGCTGATCGCCGACGTTTTTCGACGTGTCTTTTGCCCAAGCACGCAAGCACGCAGGCGATGAGCCGAGTGAACGTGCAAATTCACTCCCGGACATTAGATGGCGCTTAATGAAAACTCCGGTATTCCGGTATAGGGATGCAGCGATTAACTGGTTTCGCGATTAACCGCGCTTTAAAACGTCACGGTTAATTAATCGTAAAGGTTCCGCTAAACCGAGTGTTTCTGTGACACGGAACGGAATGACAGAGGAACCAAACAGCGAAGCTTTATTTCCACCAGAGAAACGCTTGTCGATAGTGTGGGACCATTTTGGGTACACCAAGAATGACCAGGGTGTCATTTAAATATTACTGTAAAAAACTGCTGCTAAAGAGCGAATACATAAGGGATAATGCACGGCTTGCTGTACATTTAACGATTTTAATGCACGACGTGAAGGCAAGAACCACCTGACGCAAAGCTACAGCTCGTTAGCTCCGCATTCTGCCCGCTTCAGATCAGAAAGAGATGAAATAGTGCGGTAAGATCACATTTATTTGAATTAATTAATTATAACATTT
>NW_015505390.1:177930-188795 GCF_001515645.1 Sinocyclocheilus grahami | reverse complement strand
GAGAGAGAGAGAGAGAGAGAGAGAGGTGACAGTTGCCTGTGTGAATTAACCTACCTGCGTCTGTGCATCTCTCCAGTAGGCTATTTAATCTATTTTATTAATAAAAGTCACGGGGCAGCACTCTCTAGAAGTTTGTGTCCTCTTGAATGTTTGTACACGTGCGCAGCGCGATATCCGATCTCACAAACCAAAATAATAGGCATGATTTTCTCAGGCCACATGTAAAATCATATGAATTATTATAAAGATTATTAAAATGAATACGTATGGATGACAGTTGATTACAATATTTCAGTTTATTTCCATCATTAGTAACAGTTTCCCCTGTGGGACAAATAAAGTTAATATTAGTCGTATATTAATAATAGGCTACTTCATTAACTTTGTTATTTACTATCCCTGTTGTAGCATTATTCATAAGTAAAAACCAACAATATTTTTTTTCACCATGTTTCCAAATTCTCTACCCCAGGTCCAAAAGAAATGTAAAGAAGGTACAAACTGAAAACATTAAATACTTTTGCGATCTATTTCCATTTGTTATTTTCAAAAGAGAAATACTGTCATGGATGCTTACAGAGCAGAGGTCACCTTTTTTTAATTCCAATGGGAGAGATGGACTTCTGTTTGTCTTTTGTTTATTATTATTTTTTGCTGTATTGTTGGTTACTGTGTTATTTCTGTTTCAAAAGCCAGCAATAAATAACGCTTTAATATCTAAAGAGTGTTCATGTGATTTTATACATTAGTAATGTTGGGAAATGAATAAATGCATAATAATCGTCATAATCATAAAACCGCGATTATTCCTCAGACAATAATCGTACCAACAGAATCTATAATCGTTGCATCCCTACTCCGGTACACATCGAATCCTATTTGATCTGCAATTCCTCTCCATAACAATCTTATCGAGATTTTTGTAGTCACTTTTGTCATAAAGCCCTTTGTGTTCAGACACCAATGAGACCAGCAGCTCTTCATTCATCTTGCCTCGATGCATCTTCTTGGTCTACTTACTTCCTCTTTGTCGTTAGGTATCAATGTGTGCTCGGCAAGACCGTTTTGTGCTTGAGCGCCACCAAGTCGTGTTTTACTGTAACTTCAGCAGCTCCAGGCATGTGAACAAAAGCACCAATCTCATTGGTTGGCCAGATTTTAACGTGGCGCGTCAAACCAAAAAAACGAGCCCGAGGCGTTTTAAAAAAAAATTACGCTTTTATGCCTCGCGTTTTGCGTGTCGCACTGTACAGCCCTGATTTGGTTTTAGTACTGAAACTTAAACACCCCAAAAATATATATCATGATATCACTTGCTAAGCAGTGGATACTCTGCAGTGAATGGGTGCCGTCAGAATGACCATCCAAACAGCTCATAAAAACAGCACAATAATACACAAGTAATTCACACGACTCCAGTTCATCAATTATGTCCTTGTGAAGTGAAAAGCTGCGTGTTTGTAAGAAACAAATCCATCACTAAGGCATTTTAACTTCAAACCATCACTTTTGGCCAAAACACAATTCCATAATAAAGCAAATATTTGTTTAGAACTCTATTGGACTGTTTTTGCTTGTAAATGTTGCTTGATCTGTGCATTTTTCTCTCCTGATTCAGAAGAGAAGACGTTTTTTACTGGAGAAAGCAATATTATTTATAGCAGACTTGTATTTTAGCTGGAAGCAACAATTTTAAGTTAAAAAGTTTCTTTATGGAATGATGGATTTGTTTATTATAAACGCACAACTTTTCGCTTCACAATACCTTAATTGATGAATTGGAGTGTTGTGGGTTATTATGGTGCTTTTATCAGCTGTTTGAAATCTTATTCTAACGGCACCCATTCACTGCAGAGGATCCATTGGTGAGCAAATTTCTCCAAATCTGTTTGGACGAAGAAACAAACTCATCTACATCTTGGGTGTCCTGAGGGTGAGTACAATTTCTGATTTTTTTTTTGGTGAACTATCCCTTTAAAGGGGTCATCGGATGCTACATGCAGTTTTTCAAGTTGTTTGATCTGAAATGTGTGTTGGCAGTGTGTGTACACAACCACCCTATAATGATAAAAATCCACCCAGTGTTTTTTTTTATCTACTAAAATCTTAGTAGAAGCCCCTCCCACAATTGTTTGATTGACAGTAGCGTTTCAGCACAGACTGGACTGGTGTCTTACCTTAGAACCGCCCTGAGTGAGTTGTCATCAGTCCGCTATTGTTTCAAAACTGGAGCAAGTGTAGACAAGAATGTCTCCTAAGCGATTGAGGTGTTTTGTTGTTGGATGTAATAATGAACATAGCAGTCGTCATTTACTCTCGACATCTGAGGCTTAGCAGTATGTGCTGAAGACGCAGTGGATTACATTTGTTTCTGAAGGGAATGCGCCCCCGATTTCCCTAAATGTGTCTATCTTCGCGCGAATCATTCGTGGTTCAGGTTCACCCACAGAAAAAGTGAGTATAAGGTTTTTTAATTAATTTTTGCAAATCTCATCTGAGGCTTAGCAGTATGTGCTGAAGACGCAGTGGATTACATTTGTTTCTGAAGGGAATGCGCCCCCGATTTCCCTAAATGTGTCTATCTTCGCGCGAATCTATCATTCGTGGTTCAGGTTCACCCACAGAAAAAGTGAGTATAAGGTTTTTTAATTAATTTTTGCAAATCTCCTTTCCTAATAATGTGCTAATTAGCAAATTTCACGATGAATGCGGCTAAAGTAAACAGTCTCTCTGAGAGTCAGCAGAGCTCATTAACATTTAAAGGAAAATGCTACAAAACGGCTTGCTCTGAAAAGAGCTGTTTTTGACAGGGTAAAAAAGGTGTTTTTACACTACCATTGAAAAATTTTAACCAAACTATGTTACAGACT
The DNA here is from genome assembly GCF_001515645.1 of Sinocyclocheilus grahami. NCBI lineage: Eukaryota > Metazoa > Chordata > Actinopteri > Cypriniformes > Cyprinidae > Sinocyclocheilus > Sinocyclocheilus grahami. Next base: position 185,925 of record NW_015505390.1, on the reverse strand, counting down.
TTTCATTAAGACCCTAAAGAATCATATCAGCTTGTGAAAAATGGTTATCCGATGACCCCTTTAACATGCACAGAATGGCATTTTACTTCTGACTACCAGGGTGTCACTTTGTTTTTGAAAATATGACTAGGTGATTGAAAGTTATCCAGGAATAACCAGACATGTGCTACAGCCAGCTGGATGTCAGAGGACAGTCAAACAGAGGTATTGTTAAAATTCAGATGAGGGCATGACATCGTGATTGAGTGAGTCTTCTTTGGCCCATTTATTTGATGATCCAGTAAGTACAGGACCTAAGGTCATGTTATGTATAGGCTATAAAAGCAACATTTAGGAATGGTATTAATGAACCGCAGGTTATCTTTGGCCTCGTTCCATGTATTAAGTGCTTTATAGGTCAGATTAAATAAGGCAGCAGACCGCATATGTTGGCTGACGTGAGCATCCTAATTTGTTGGCACATAGTTTTAGAATGATAGCAAGAGAGGACAGTCTAAAGGCTTTAAAGGAAATGCCATCTACCCAATAACACTGAAGCATGGGTGCTTTTTATTGCATTCTATATTTAGCTTGAGCATATTGAGATCCTTTTTTTTTGTAATGGTGCGAGAGAATGGGATTGTGTTATAGAATTCAAGCCTGATTTGAACCAATCTCTCCCATGTGAGCACCATAGACTTTGTAATGTGCATACTGCTAAGCCTTGACTCTATCAGGGTCACTTTTATCATCAACAACCTCTTCTTACGGCCATTTAGAAAGATGTATCCCAGCTGAAATGTACACCTGCCCTTTATTGGTCTCTGTGGATGCACAATGGCACGATTATGTAGAAAATGGAGAGCATGTTCATCTTTTATCAGCCGTCAAATTATCCAAAGTTCAGTAACATAGCAGGTCAAGGACAGGCTTGTGTGTAAGAAGATAAAATAGCAAAGCAGTTTGATAATGTTGCTCGCTAAGTAGTCGGGGTCAGGTAATGTTGATCCACAACCACTTTCTCTTGATGTCGTCGCCTACTGAGTTGGTTCATTTGTGTTGTCTTAAGGGGCGAACACGCATGACAAGTTCTTGTGTTCAGAAACAGCTATCGAGTGCAACAGAAAGAAACAGTACAGGGGTCGTTTGGAGCCTTTCATTGTTGCAATTGCTACTGTAAATGCTTGATACACCTGTGATGCTTAAAGCTCAGATTAGTGTGCAGCACAGAGTTTAAGTTAAACTACTTTTAAGTTGATTCTTAAAAACTTCTGATCATTCTATCTCTTTCTCTTGTTCTGTTGTTTTGTCATTTTATCAATCTATCTTTCGTTCTTTCTATCATTGTATCTTTTGTTTTATCTGTCATTATTTCATTCTGTTTCTTTCTGTCTCTCATTTTATCAATCTACCATTCTGTTATTTCAATCTCTGTCAGTCATTTTATCTATTGTTCATCATTCTATCATTTATTTTATCTGTATATCTGTCGCTCTGTCTAATGTTTTATCTGTCTGTCTTTTTATCTATCTTTTATTTTGTCTTTCGTTCTGTGTCTCTTCAGGGATTTTTTTCAAAACTTTTTTCAAAACTTTCTAACCTTTGTCAAAATAACATTCAGAGTTTGCCGTGGCAAACTTTTCTAGTAAAAAGAAAAGTTTTTAATGTATTTAAATGTCAGTTCATTTTAATTGTACTTTTTTTTTTTTTTTTTTACATTTAATTCATTTGAATTACAATTCTGCATCCTTTTTGATACCTCAGTTTAGTTCACCTTTAGTAGAAAAAAATAAAAATATTTACAAGCCATTCTCAATTCACATTTGTGGTGATGGCATTTACTTCATCCCTTTATGACATTGATTCTCCTTGAAGTCAGACATCAGTAAGCAGTGAGAACGTCAGTCTTGGCTTCAATGTCAGTCAGGAATCTCTTTCCCGCTCTGTCTCCCCCTCTGTCATTCCATTTGCCATGCTGTGGACCTTTGATGTTGAGTATGACCCTCCAGTATGCCGCCCCAGCGTGTGGGAAGTGCCACTGTTTGAATTGGCATTGAAGTAGCCCAGTGAAGGGCCTCCATGGTGTGTTTCAGACTCCAAATGCATCCACATACATACACATAATGTGGCCATGATGGTCTGAGGCATCCAGTCCTGCTGTTTGGATTAGCGTAGAGGACGGCCAAGAGGAAAACAGGGAGTAGGGGCAGGGGTTGATCATCAATGTATGTGTGTGTATTCTGGTGAGGATTCTGGTTCATTAATACTTATGGACAAAGTCTTGGCTTGGCTGTGGCCGGATGTAGCTCTCATTCTGTTCATTCTGTTAATGTGTTCATAGACTGTGATGTCTTGAGTGGCCTGGGGTGCTCCTTTGTATTTCTTGTTTTCTTTTCATTGACTTCCTTGTAACTTTGGGTCTGTCTCGCCACTGCAGCGAGAATTCTGGAACCCATACATATATGGCGGGATTCTTTCACCATGGAAACCCAGCCAACCAGTTTTTGAGATGCCTGGCCATGGTCCTAGTCGCTCTCTTTCTGTCTCTCTCTTGCTTTCTTATTCATTTTTTGTGTGTGTTAATTAAAGCAGAAATGCTCTTGCGTTTGGATTGTGCTTCAATGGTTTAGGAGTAGATGTGCTAGAAAAGCCATGTCCTACCATCGCTTTATTGCTCCCCTTTTACCCCTCACAATCACTCTACTGTGTGTGAGGGGCCGCAGAGGGGGTGGGGTGGGATGGAGGAAATTAAAGGAGTACGGGTAAGACATGCAGGGATGGAGAGTGCATGACAGAGGAGGAGACAGGGCCAGGATTTTTCATGTTGTCTTTATAAAGTGGTCCTCAGTGGAGTCTCTTTCTCTCTCTGTTCTCATTCATGATGATGATGAAAAAAACCCCCACTGCGAACACAGCAACATTTTCCTGTTTTCTGTAACTTATTTGTAGTAATAGTTATATTTCTAAAGATTATTTTAAAGTTTTGTGAATAAAATGGTGGTAGTTGAAAATGGTGCTAGGTTTTTGCTATTTATACTGTCGTTAAAAAGTTTGGACTTGGGACATTTTTTTAGTACTTTTATTAATACATTTAATTAATACTTTTATTCAGCAAGGGTGCATCAAATTGATCAAAAGAACAGTAAAGGTTCTTTTTTACGTTGTTACAAAATAATGCTGTTCTTTTGAACTTTCTATTCTTCAAATAATTCTTCAGTTATTGTAACATTTTACAATATTACTGTTTTACTATGTTTTTGATCAAATAAATGCAGCCTTGGTGAGCATAAGAAACTTCAAAAACATTAAAAAAATTTACTGACTCCAATCTTTTGGATGATAGTGTAGGTTTTAAGGTGTTCTAAATCAATTTTATTGTGTTGCTTGGTGGTTGCTAGGGTGTTCTGCATTACTGGTAGGGTGATCACTTCAAGTCAAAAGAAATTTCTATAATATATAATCAGGGTTGGGAGGGTTACTTTTAAAATGTGTTCTGTTACAGTTACAAATTACTTCATTAAAAAAGTATTCAGTAACGCTGAAAAAGGAGCCAGCATCAGCTTTCTGTCAGTCAGCGAAGTGCTCTGTGTGTGTCAGTCATATTTATTGTTGTCTGTCAATTGTGAAAGTCTATAAGCTCCAGCTATGTCTAAGCTCATGCAAAGACAAAGCATTTCAAGGGCGAGAGTCAAGTCAAGTCAAGTCACCTTTATTTATATAGTGCTTTTAACATTACAGATTGTGTCAAAGCAACTGAACAGCATTAATTAGGAAAATAGTGTGTCAATAATGCAAAATGACAATAGTAAACACTAATTTTTCAGTTAAAGACAGTTCATCATTGAGTTCAGTGATGTCATCATCCAGCTCAGTTCAGTTCAGAGAGCAAGCCACGTTGTAGGTTGTGTGTTCCTCCCTGCAAAAAGCCACGTTACATCACGAGTGGGGATACACACAGCCTGTGCGTGGTTTGCTTGGGAGTGAAGCACAGTTGTTACTGCCTTGCTTCGCTCTCAGAGGGCTCTCTTTGAGGAGGGAGCCTTCACTAGCGTTCCTCGCGGTGCTGGCCCCGCTTTCACCGAGGCAGAGCGGCGGCTGTGCTCGTGGGTTTCGCGTATGGATCTGCTTCCTAATCACCAGATCCGGCGCCCACTCTCGGGGTTTCGGAAGCCCGCGCTGCGGTCCTTCCCACCGGAGAGATGGCGCGATGCTCCACCTGTCTTTCTCCGAGGAGATTGATACGGAGGGTGTCAAAGAGCTCGCCAGTTGCACAAGCATCAGTTACACAAGCATATTATGCCTGATATTATAAGCAGCATTAATAGGGAGCGGAGTTCGCGCAGTCAGCTCTCGGGGGGCGGATTGTGCTTTTTCTGCTGTTAAGCGCTCCGCTCTCGCCGGGCACGCTCCAAGGAGTGTGTCCGTGCCTGTGATCTTGCGATTGCGGTCCCGCTGCTGCTGAGGCATGGCGGCGACTGAGATCGCGGAGATCGCACATGATCTAGCAGACGGGTTGGAGACGGCTCTTCCTATCTCCACCCGTGTTCGCTAGATCTAGAGCTTGTTCTCGGGGCTTGGAAGCCCGCGCTGCGGTTCTTCCCCCTCTGAGTGAGTGCTGCCCTCTTTCTCTGAGGAGATTGATGTTGTTTGTGTGACTGAGCGGCTCGCGTGCTGCCTAGGCAACGCATATATTACATAATTTCGAAAGACTTCAGCTATGAGAGTCCTAATGCTGTGGCTCAGGACCTCGGAGGGCAGGCCCCTCTGGGGAAGAGAGGTTCACACCGCATTACACGGTGCCCGTCTCGCCTCAGTGCCCTCAGGAGGTCGGTCTGCCAACCCTGCCGTGTTCCTGGGCGCAGCGGTCTCCGGCGAGTTACCGCCTGGAATCGTAGCGGTACTAAGAGGCTCGCTACCTCTACGGAGGTATCAAGAGCAGCTAGTTCGGCCGTCCCCTGCCGGTGTGCCGCTTCAGGGCACCGAACTAGCTGTTCTGGGCACACCAGAGATCAGTCTCGAGAAACTGATTCCCTTAGTAGATTATTTAGCAGCGTGGAATCTACTGACAAATGTGTCTCAATGGGTCCTGCGTACTGTAGAAAGAGGCTACAGAATCCAGTTCGGTTCTCGTCCGCCTTGATTCAATGGGGCCACCCACTCTAATGGGTCCCGAGCAGGCTCTGGTATTAGAACAAGAAGTAGTTACTCTCTTAAAGAAGGAGGCCATCAAGGTGGTCCCTCCACACGAGACAGACTCTGGGTTCTACAGCCGGTACATCATTGCTCCGAAGAAGGATGGGGGGTTGCGTCCTATTTTAGATCTGTGCTTATTGAACCACTCAGTCATGCGACTGAAGTTCAGCACATTCGCACTCAAACAGGTAGTGCCTCAGACCAAGTCCGAGGACTGATGTGTCATGATCAATCTAAAAGATGCACATATCTCCATCCTTCCTCATCATAGGAAGTTCCTGAGGTTCGCTTTTGGGGGCAAAAGCCTACCAATACCAGTGTGTTCCTTTGGCCTTGCACTCTCACCCCACACTTTCACGACTCAACCACATCGACGATTGGTTGATATTAGCTCAGTCTGAGCGGATGGCGGTTCGACATCGAGATGTCGTTCTCGCTCACACGAAAGAGCTGGGGTTAAGACTTAACGCCAAGAAAAGTGTGCTTTCTCCAGTACAGAGAACCACTTATCTGGGCGTGGTGTTGGATTCGACCACGATGCAGGCATGTATGTCTCCTGCTCGGATCGAGTCGATCCTCACCTCAGTCGCGAGAGTAAAGCCCCGTTCACACCGCCAGCGACACACAGCGACAGAGCGACATAATCCCATTCATTTTCAATGGAGAGCTGGCGACTTCCGGCGACACGAGCGACAGTAACCATTGACGACGGAATGTGGGTGTGTCAAGCGATGCGAGTCAAGCGACAAAAGTTGAGAATTCTTCAACTTTATGCAAATAAGCAGCGAATTTCGCGAGCGACATCCAATAGGAGTGAAGAATCTGTCAGTGACGCTCATACGTCACTGTCTAGAGTGCAGGCAAGACGGGACAGATTTCCTAAGCGATTTCACTGTTTATATGATTTTACTGTAACCACATGCATGGATATAAAAAATAATGCATAGAAAAAAAACGTTGGCTGTCTAAGTGAGTTTGATTCATACATTGATGATTCGAGTTGTTAATTACATGATGCAGTGAGCAGTTTTGCACCGGTTAATGATTTAATGCATGAGCACTGCTGTAGTTTATATAACAACACTCTCCAACAGCAGAATGGTACTTTTATTTCTTTTAAGTCTAATTCCTAGTCATAATAGAATGATATCTTAGTTTTACCAGCCATATACAGTTTGTGATTGCATTTTATATGTCCAGACGTGCAGTCTACCAATAACATTAGAGCTACAGCAGTAGGAACGCCCACAAGCATCTTCACAGCACGGAGTCTAGCGACATACAATGAAAAAGTCGCTGGCGGTGTGAACGGGGCTTAAGAGAAGGCCGGTCACTCACTGTCAAGCAGTTCCAGACTGCTTGGGCTGATGACAGCTGCGTCCAACGTTATAACTCTTGGCCTGCTACACATGAGACCCCTACAGTAGTGGCACAAGAACAAGGGGTTCTCCCCGAGGGGAAACCCGCTTTGCATGCTCAAGGTCATGCGGAGTTGCCTATGTGCCTTAGACATGTGGAGGAAACCTTGGTTCTTGTCTCAGGGCCCGGTGCTGGGAGCTAAGCCGCGTAAGCTAGCGACGGATGCATCCCTCACTGGTTGGGGTGCGGTCATGAGTGGCCACCCTGCCCGCGGTCTGTGGAGTGGTCGCCATCTGACGTGGCATATCAATTGTCTGGAGATGCTGGCCATGTTTCAAGTTCTGAAACACTTTCTCCCAGACCTAAGAGGTCACCATGTATTGGTGCGCACCGAAAACACAGCGGTGGTCTCTTACATCAACCACCAGGGAGTTCTGCATTCGCGCCCCTTGTACAAGCTGGCGCACCAGATACTTGTGTGGTCCCAGGGCAAACTCCTCTTGCTGAGAGCAGTTCACATTCCTGGGCATCTCAATATGGGAGCAGACATCCTGTCGAGGCAGGGGCTGAGGCCCGGGGAATGGATGCTTCACCCCGAGGTGGTGAAGCAGATATGGAGAGTGTTTGGCCAGGCTCAGGTGGACCTGTTGCAACTCATATGGTATCACACTGTCCCCTCTTTCTGCGGAGACCGCCAGCCTGACCCAGCTAACTGCCCATTTGGTACAGTTCTGGCGACCTCCCCTGGGCGCTTCAGCGCTCTCTTTAAAAGAGTGTTTCCTTTTTTTCCTAAAAGAGCAAATATCTAAAAGAGCTCCACGAGCGACGGGTGTCTTTTTAAAGATGGCTTCCCGCTCGTGCGTTTCTGGATGCGGTCGTTTCCTGCCTCCATCTGATGGTCATGATCGCTGCCTCTCGTGCCTGGGCTTACAGCACGCTGAAGCAGCACTCATGGATGAGTCATGTTCTCAATGCGGGAACATGACCATCGCAACGTTGCGGTCTAGATACCTCATTAAACGGGGGGTATCCCCCTTGCCATGCCCCGCTCTAGCTCTTCCGGTTCTCGGAGGGCTACTTCGGTTCATGGTCAGGGAGACCTGAGGGTTATGGTGAGAGCTTCCCCATCGAGTACGTCTCCGCGGGCCTCTCATTCCTCAAGAATGGCGCACCACCTGGGGTTTCCGGAAGAGTGTGCTGGGTCCTCGGACAGGGCGGGGTGTCAGAGGACAGGATGTCGATTGCTGCATCGGAGGGGAGCTAGGCTCTGGAGATGAGGATTCGGCTGCGCTGCCACCGTCAGGTAGAGTGGCGTTGCCCGAGTCAGATCCAGAGCTGACCGCTATGCTTTCTCGGGCCGCCGAGAATGTCGGGCTGCACTGAAGGCCTCCTCCTTTTCCCGAACGCTCGAGGCTGGATGATTGGTTCCTGGGGGCGCAGGCCGGGCTTCGGCAGCCGCCTCCG
>NW_015505390.1:176006-177291 GCF_001515645.1 Sinocyclocheilus grahami | reverse complement strand
GGGTGGCGGCCCAAGGGTATGTGGACATCCCTCCGGTTGAGCGCGCTATTGCCATGTAGCTCTGCCCGCAAAGCACTGGCGCCTGGAGGGGTAGTGCACGCCTTCCATCCAGGGCCTGTAAGTTCTCGTCCGCTCTGACGGCTAAGGCTTACAGTGCTGCTGGACAGGATGCTTCCGCCCTGCACGCCATGGCCCTCTTGCAAGTCCACCAGGCCAAGGCGTTGAAGCAACTGCACGAGGGTGGTGCTGACCCAGGTGTGCTGGAGGAACTGCGCACAACGACGGACTTCGCGCTTAGGGCGACAAAAGTCACGGCGCGGGCCTTGGGTCAGACGATGTCCACATTGGTAGTCCAGGAGCGCCACCTATGGCTGACTTGGGCGGATATGAGGGAGACCGACAAGCATCGCTTCCTGGACTCCCCGATCTCCCAGGCCGGCCTATTCGGCGAAGCGGTGGAGGGCTCTGCCCAACAGTTCTCCGCCACACAGAAGCAGACAGAGGCGTCTCGACACATCCTGCCCCGGCGGTCAGCTGCTGTCTCCACCCCACCGCCAGCTGCAGCCCCTCTGTCTGCTCGTCGCCGAGAGCGCCCTCCTGCGGCCTCCATCTCCGCTCCAGCTCGGCCGCAGCAGCAGCATTCACAACGGCCGCAGCGTGGAACTGGCCGCAGGAAAGCCTGAAGCGCCAGGGCGGGCGGCGTCCCTGGGGCGGGCTACCCGGGGTTCTTGGATCCGGCTCTTCAGGAGATGGTGACCGCACCACTCCTTCCCCCGGCAGAGGGCCGGTTGGAGAAACCTTTGTTTCTGTTTTTTTCTGTTCCGCCGCTGGCTACCCAGCCAGTGGTGCCCAAAACCTCAACAGAAGAGCGGGTTCCTTTTTCTCCGGGTTCCAAGACGGCGAGGATGGCAGTGCGCGAGACCCAATCTCCATATGGCCGTCCCCCTCTCCCTTCGCCAATGGGCAGCAGGGTTCAGTTCAAGGACGCTATGCCTCCTCACGAGCCCCCTGCCCAGCCGTGGAGCCAGGTAAGTGGTGCGCCGCGCACTCAGACCCCACCCTGGGATGCACGGAAGCCTCCCGGGTTGGGTCCGGGTTGGGTTCCACTGCACTGCGCTACGACCAATCCTAGACCTGCGTGTGCTGAACTGGGCCCTTCACAAGCTGCCGTTCAGGATGTTGACGCAGAAACGCATCTTTTAATGTGTCCGTCCTTTCGATTGGTTCGCAGCGATCGACCTCAGGGTCGACTGGGAAAAGAGCAAACTCTCCCCGGTGCAGAGGA
>NW_015505390.1:164506-175568 GCF_001515645.1 Sinocyclocheilus grahami | reverse complement strand
GAGCTCTCACGTCAGCCCGCCCTTCTGGGAGAATGGCGACTCCACCCCGAGACAGTCCAGCTGATTTGGAGGTGCTTTGGGGATGCTCAGGTAGACCTGTTTTCCTCCCCAGACACGTCACTTTGCCAGTTGTTTTACTCCCTGGCCGAGGGGACCCTCGGCACGGACGCACTGGCGTGCAGCTGGCCTCGGGACCTACGCAAATATGCATTTACCCAGTGAGCCTTCTCGCACAGACACTGTGCAAGGTCAGGGAGGACGAGGAGCAGGTTCTCCTGGTGGCGCCATACTGGCCCAGTCGGACTTGGTTCCCAAAACTGATGCTCCTCGCGACAGCCCCTCCTTGGCAAATTCCTCTGAGGAGGGATCTCCTTTCTCAGAGAGGGGGCACCCTCTGGCACCCGCGTCCAGACTTGTGGAAACTCCACTTGTGGTCCCTGGACGGGACGCCGGAGGTTCTAGGTGGGCTACCTCCAGCGGTAGTAAACACCATCACTTCAGCTAGAGCCCCGTCTACTAGACACGCTTACAGGCTGAAGTAGAACCTGTTAGTCGGTTGGTGCTCTTCCCGCCGGAAAGACCCCCGTAGATGCCCAATCGGAGTCGTGCTTTCTTTCCTGCAGGATGGGTTGGAGCGAAAGCTGTCTCCCTCCACCCTTAAGGTGTATGTTGCCGCCATTGCCGCACATCACGAGGCAGTAGACGGTAAGTCTTTGGGGAAGCACGACTTGGTCATCAGGTTTCTCAGAGGGGCAAGGAGGTTAAATCCTCCGCGCCCTCACCTGTTAACCTCTTGGGATCTCCCCTCGGTCCTGGCGGCCTTGAAGGGGGAGCCCTTCAAGCCTCTGCAGTCAGTAGAGCTTAAGTTTTTGTCGTTGAAAACAGTGCTCCTCACCGCATTGGCCTCGGTCAAGAGGGTAGGGGACCTGCAGGCATTTTCGGTCAACGATTCGTGCCTGGAATTCAGACTGGGTAACTCTCACATTGTCCTGAGATCCCGACCTGGATATTTGCCCAAAGTTCCCACCAGCCTTTTAGGGATCAGGTGGTGAACTTGCAAGCGCTGTCCCGGGAGGAGGCAGACCCAGCTGTCGCTCTGCTCTGTCCCGTTCGCGCTCTGCGCGTTTACGTGGACCGTACGCAGAGCTTCAGGACCTCAGACCAGCTCTTTGTCTGCTTCGGAGGACAGCAGAAGGGGAAGGCTGTCTCCAAACAAAGACTTGCCCACTGGTTAGTGGAGGCTATAGTCTTGGCTTACCAGGCCCAATGGTTACCTTGCCCCCTCGGAGTGAGAGCTCCCTCTACGAGAGGAGTGGCATCTTCTTGGGCATTGGCGCGGGGCGCCTCGACAGCAGACATCTGTAGAGCTGCCAGCTGGGCGACGCCTAACACGTTTGCGAGATTCTATAATCTCCGTTTAGAGCCCGTGTCCTCTTGTGTACTCACCTCAGGTAGGCAGTAACACCGGACCTGCTCGGTGTCGATCACGCTTGCTGCGCCATTCCCCTCTACGGACCGGATACATGCGCTTTTTTGCTTCTCAGTTCAGTTCCCCTTGGCGAACCCTTGTGGAGTTCCTCCCGCACCCTTGGCGGTCAGGCGTGGCGGAGCACCAGACGCCAGGCTCAGCACTCGTGTGCATGCCCAAGGTCAGCCCTTGTGCTGGGCTAGGTGCCCGTGTGTAGTGATTCCCCCTTTGGGTGATCCCACATGTGTATTCTTCCACGGTACGGCTCCCCTCACAGGAAGCCCGTGTCTTTCCCTGGCAGTCGTTCACTGCCATCTCTGCTGCGTTGTCATCTCACCCCAGGCGGGTTGAGTCTACTGCAGGGACTTCCATATGTAGCACTGCCCTGGGCCAGTCCATATGTGTAATTCCACATGATACCTCCTATGCGCGGGATGTGGCTTCCGTAGCGTTCCCAACTGGGTACGCTTTCCCAGTGTTATCCAATGTACCACTGTATGGAACAGCAGTGGCGGACACCGCTGCATAGCCGCTGTCCCATCTTCCGCCCCAGCTGGTGGGGGGGGGGGACTTGCCGGCTTCCGCAGGGCACTGGAGGGGGTCAGCAATAGTAGCATTTTCCATACGGATCCCAATTCCTCAGTCACGACTGACGTAACATAGAACGTGACTGACTGAAAGGGAACATCTTGGTTACTTGTGTAACCCTCGTTCCCTGAAGGAGGGAACGGAGACGTTATGTCCCGTCGCCACAGTTGCTGTACCACCGCTGTACGGCCGGGGCACGTAGTCTCGGCTCCTCAGCGAAAAACTGATGTGCGTTTGCACGCACTCTCCTTTGATACCCGCGCTGCGGGGCGGGGTGCGCAAGTGTCCGCAAGTGTCTGTGAATGCAAGTCTGAGAGTGCAAGTGCGAGGCTGCAGCCAGACCCTTCTCGGGCTTCGGGCCAATTTTCACGTCATAGTTCGGGCCTGTTTTAGGCTTCTTCTTATTTTCATATTTTAGTCATTCATCAATTAGTGATGGAAAAAAAATTTGCCACGCTGGTAGAAACAACACGAGACCGTGCTACTGCGACTGTCAAGAGCGGCTCGATGGTGTTTAGTGTCCCGCAGCAGCAGCATCTATGGTGCGTGCCATCAGCGCAGCTGAAGAGATCTGCGTTCAAATGCACGCAATAGGCTAAAGCTTGCCGCAAAGCACCAGCAAAAGTAATTAGCATGAATGTGTCAGGAGGAAATAGTGAGATATCTGAATTATTTACTAATAAACTAGTGTTTTCTGAGTCCGTGTCACAAGGATGAAGTTGCCGATCCTGACTCGCCATCTCCTCATTAGACACACCTTTAGAGAGAAGTGCATCTTTACGGATTATGATAATAATGAAAGAGTTTTTGTTTTCGATTTGTTTCGGTTCATTTTTGTGAAGCACTCCTGTTGAAGACGAGACGGCGCAAAGTGCATCATGTTTGTTTTCTTTATTTTATTAAAGCACAACGTTTTGTTGAGATTGTGAGTGCGCACAAATAAAAGTAGACCATTCACAGTTCTGAATGATGTATTACTCTTAACTTTATGAGCAAAAATGATGGCGTATCCACTGAAAAAAATCCAAGTGATCGTGCTGGCGCCTCCATGTCCTGCAAAGGGCACTTTAGCTTTGTAAGAATCTATAGTCTGCCCCGACCCAGATTCCACTCCACAAAATGTTTGATCATGCTCATTTCCCAAAATGGCTTAATTGTTATAGAGAAGAAGAAAGTCAACAGTTATGCTGTTTGTAGACCATTTGGGATGATCACATCCTGAGCAAATGGTGACCAATTGTAGAATGAGAGCAGGTGTGGGACACTGAGAACCACCTCAGACAAAGGGGTGTCAGAACTTAATTAACATACAGACCACAGCTGTAACAACAGGAGCAACTTCATTTACATAGAGGGTAGTAAACTCTTAAGTGTATAAAATGTTTGAGCTTAGGATGTTCGTGGTTCACTCCGACTCCGTGGACCCAAGGTACTACATATACTTTGTCACTGCTATGCTGCAATAAACATCTTCATCGAGATCTTCATCGTCCTCATCACTTTTTCTTACAGCTTGCACTCTCTGTACAAATTATTGGATATAGCGCACATATATCTAGCTTTAACGTTTAAACATTGTTATAAGCTTGAACTGTTTTATATCTATAGATTTTATTTTAGGCAACTCGTGATGATTTGAGAAGGCTAAATTGATCAAACATAGGCTATGATCAGCTCACTGTCTGCCCCTGGCCGCTTGGTCGTTACTTAAAAAAAAAAAAACTAGTAACGAACAAAAAAATGCTCCAAACGTTTTTCTAAATGAACTTAAAAAACGAAATGAAATATAATCACTTTGCCATTACATACAAAACTGAAAAATTTTAATAGCTGAAACAGTAGTATAAGCTATTTTGGGAGAAGGGGGAAAAAAAACGGGCTCGGGCCGGTAATTGTGATGAGCTGGCGGACACGGGCCGGGCTAGGGACTATATTTGAGGCCCGTGCAGGGCTCTACCAGGAACTATGATGAAGCAGAGCTAAATATATAGCGTTATGTCAAAATACTCATTTATTTCATTTTAAATTAAACAAATGTAACCCTGATAGTATTCCCAATTTTTACAAAATGTAACTTTAATCTGAATACTTTGTTTTTTGATGTAACTGTAACGGATTACAGTTACTAGATTTTTGATGTAACTGTTACGGATTATAGTTACTAGATTTTTGTATCCTGATTACATAACGCCGTTACACATATTCCGTTACTCCCCAACCCTGTATATAATACATCCTAAATCTCAGGCATTCTAGTCTCTAAATATGGCTCTGGATTCTCTTTCCACCTGTTTTATTGTCTGCCAAGTGTAATTTGTAAGTCTGACCACTTAAAAAATTACAGCACACTTCTCGATAACAATTGCACGATTTGAGGCATCATTCATGTCTGTAGCACAAACGGTGCATGATGACTTATGTATTGAAGTACAACACTTTTGAGTTAGAATAAGCAATTATTATGGTGTTTGCAAGAATAAGCATTACTAATTATTAAATCAAATGGAATGATTTCACTTCTGTTCATCTAAAATTTCATGGCTTTGTGAGTAGTCATAAATATTGTTTGTTATGTCATCATATATAACAATTCACCTGTAATAAATGCTGTTTGTTCTGCGAAAGATTCATGAATGATAGTTGGAAATAATGTTTTGTGTACTTCTCCACAGGCCAGCAATTCAGGCTGACAGATGCAAATAATAAACATTGGAGCGGCCATATTTGTGAATGAGGAACTGATTTAGAACATTTTGGCTGCAAAAACATTCAGGGTTTTCTTTTATAATCAGAAAACAGATAGTGGAAAACCTCTCTTGGACAACATAAGTGGGTGTTTTCAATTTCCCAAAGGCCAGACTTGCCAAAGCACAGCCGACAACGGAGATCAATGTGGGTGAATGCATTTTCATGGTATTATTGTGGTGTAAATATAAATAATGGTTGTGTAAATCGTTGTGAGGTTAATGCCACTTGGGCCTCAGGGAGGGAGCACAAGTGTCTGATGCTGAAAAATTTAAGGTTTGGAATTAGAATGTGAAAGGGGGTGGACCAAAGTATGCAAATTTGGCCATGCTTTGATGTGCGGTATTTCTTTCTCTCTAATTTAACTGTGTGTGCTCTTACACTGCCTGAAGCATTCTGGGATATATGTAGGTACATGGAGTGCAAGCCCTCTTCTTGTTCTGATGAAGATTCTTTTCCTACCTGTGAAGATAAACCAGCTAGATTAGCAAATGTAGATGAGATAAGCTCCAATTTGTTAGCCAACAAAGATAAGATGTACTCTGTCTGAACTGAATTTGCATGTCTCACCGTGACCTGATCTGGCTTGCTGTGCTCAGCTGCAGCTTTGGCATAAATCTTTCTGTCCTCTTCTGTTTCGATCCTTTCTTTTGTGGAGCCTGTAACTTTTGAAAAGCTATTCAGGATTGGTTAATTTTGCCAATTAATTTTGGTTTCAAGATCCAGAGAAAATGAGAAGGACTGAGTGCTCTGAGAGCTTGTGCTCTAATTCACAGTATTAAAATTGGTAACTTTATACTATAATATAGGGCTGTGCGATTAATCGAAATCATCATAAAATCGCAATTTGAGCTTGCGCAATTTCTAAATCACTTTATAGCACGATTTTCTGCGCCCCCGACCTCCCGCAGTATGCTATCCAAACCAATCAGAATGCAGCACGCCTAAATGTAGCACGAGAAGAGAACAGACCGGGCAGGCATACAAACTTAACGCCAGGTTCACTTACTCCATCTGTGGTTTGTATTTTTCCGCGCCCATGTTAACGGATCAGAGCATTCACATTGCACGCGATTGCGGTCCGGCAGTGCGCTCCAGGAGCGGTGCGTCTGCAGCAGTCATGCTGCGATCGTTTCTGCACGGAATCTATTTCTGCTGTGCTGCACGTGCTGAATTAAAGTGACAGCGCATTATTCGTGGTAAAAATTAACATGGATTGACATGGAAATTTAATAATTACACCACAAATGCATATAATTATTATTTATGAAATTGTTTCACAGTCAACACATGGCTTTTTGGCTAGATTTAAAACAAGGAAAAGTGCACATTTAGATAAACAAGGCAATAATAGATGGCACTCGTGGTGGTTGTTAAACAAAATTATATTTATCGAGTTTAAACGTGAATATGTCTATGAAAGATTGTATTACTGTACTGTGATAAAAGAGAATCACAATGCTGAAACAGCATTTTCAGAAACAACGTTTGGATTTGAAATCAAAATAATAAATATTGTGTTTGTGGTAAACAGCCGCGGATCAGGAGAGGACTGCAAACGCGTCCGGTGCGAAAGCAAAATGAGTCCGTGCTGCTTCTGCACCGCATACACATACTGTATACGCACTGCAGACGGAGTACGTGTGAACTTAGCGCAACAAATCTAGTTCAACATCTGAGGCAACGTCACAAAGAACTCTACAACCAATGCATGGCTAAAAAAAATCCCTGGACACGGGATTTTTATTTATGTTTCCACGACATTCTAATTTATTGAGATGCACCTGTATATATTTGCTATTCAGTAGTTTTAGACATACAGCAATATATAAAGATTACATTTGTATCTTTTAATTTAAAGATTAAATTGTCTTTTACCACCTAGGTGATGATACACATTCTGGTAAAATGTCTAATTCTACACAATTCATAATGTGTGCCATATAACTTTCCACAATGAGAGGAAAAAAGAAAAGGACATTTCAGGTGCATGACAGTATCCCCTTATAGAGTCTCTTTTTAAACCTCTTGACTGGTAAATCTTCAGAAACGTCTGTGTATGTGAAGTGTGTACATATTTATGCAAAGCATTTGAGATTTTTTTTAATTGCCTTTCTTACTGATGTTATTGACAGTCTTGATAGTCTTTTCAAGTGTCCATTTCTGTCAGAAAAACTGTGAGATTTGCTAGCTCTCACTTGCTCCCACGTTCTCACTTTTGTTCTTCATCTGCTTTGCTCTCATACTTTCTGGGTTAAATTTAACACTCATTAGAGAGTATATCAGTGGTCTGAAGAGGCTGAGTATCCAGCCAGTCCCCTTAAAAGGGTCAGTGACTGTAAAGCTCTGAGGAATTTCATCGTGGAAGTTTGGCCTGCAAAAGTCTGGAAATTCACTTTCAGAAAAGGCCCATAAAAAGATTCACTAATCATACACATACACACAGTGTAAAAAGCAATGTAGTCTGCTTTATTAAACAAGTTTTAGGGAATTTAAAGTTGGCATTCTATTTTAAGCCTTAAACATTTAAACATGATGTAAAATATCTGCATCAAACAATTTTTGTGCTGTCATGTTTGTACGTCAGTGTGATGGAAACACTGAATCTAAGCAAAAGTTGTAAGTGTTAATATCATTTTGCTTTTTGCCTTTTATTAGACAAGAGGGTAAAAGGAGTTGAACCTGCATCCTTCAGAGGTCACTACAGCTCAAGAGCATGTGCATTAATGCTGCACCATAATTCATGTCAACAGTCTCCAGTGCACTGAACTCTGTGGAGTGATGTCAAGCTATAGTGTTACAACCAGTACTGCACACAGGTTAAGTGTTGCATTGTGACACTCAAGTTCAGACAATGTCAACTTTGACCCCGTTTTCCATTGACATTTTGAGGCACATACAATTATTATGGGAAAAAATATAATTATGTGGGTGAGGCTTTTCTGTATGTAAGCTTGAATGCTTAACAATGTATAGTTTCGTTTTAGCACTGCTGCGACACTGTGAGGTGGATTTAGTAACAGTTGTGTGACTTACTAAACCTCTTATTCTCTAACCACCCACAATCCAGTAAATTAGGCTTATTATCGATTGCGCCTTGTTAACAAAACTCTGTTTACCTTGTGCATTTAAATGTTGTGCTGTGTCCAAAGAAAGCAGGTGGTAGACAGAGTGTTATTGACAAGAGATGCTTAGAATACAGGGGTCTCCAACCTTTTTTACACCACGAACCGATTATATTTTGAAAATATTATCGCGGACTGGCTGGAGGGGGGTGGGGTGTTATATATATATTTATACTACGGGGCTGTTGAATGCTTGAATCTGATTGGCTGACGAACGTTCTGAGGTGTGCAATTATTTTCAGGGAAACACACAGCGAACGTCGTTCCACACAGCTCTCTTGACCGCATTACAGTTCCATATCACTTCGCATAGTTAACTGTAATAACGGAAATTAGCATACAGTACCTATACAGCCCACAGGAATTACTGTAATCACACGTACTCGCACACGCACACTACGGTCACGCAGTTTGCACAAAAAGGTGTTGTCAGTGCTGCCCTGACGATTTTATCAGTTAGCCTATATAGTGTAGCAACTTAAAAGCTACACATGACATTTCTCACTAGCGAGGTAATATCAGCGCTGCTTAGAGATGCTGCTGCAGAACACTGTTGAGGGACGCACAGAGGTAGCCTAATTCACACAAGCTCTCTCCACTTCGCTTTGTGGCCGCATCACCACCTCAGGTGTGCATTATTTTTCTAATAATTCAACGGTCCGTCGTCAATTTGGGCCAGATTTGAGGATCCCTGGTCTAGACCCTGAATATAAGACGACCGCGTTTTTTCAGATGTATTTCCAAGAAAAAAAACATTGTCTTATATTCGGATCAATATGGTAATTTGAATGATAAAATCATGTTGTTTTTTTTCTGTCGCGTAATCGACTATTGTTTTCAGTGTCGACAAGTAGGAGCTGTACCGTTTAGTCGACTAGACTAAACGTACAATCCTTAATATATATATATATATATATATATTAGTGGTTCAACGGATCATATTGTGGTTTTTGAGTTTTTCAGATAAGCAAGAAAAAAATATTTTTTCAGATGTATTTCCAAGAAAAAAAACATTGTCTTATATTCGGATCAATATGGTAATTTGAATGATAAAATCATGTTGTTTTTTTTCTGTCGCGTAATCGACTATTGTTTTCAGTGTCGACAAGTAGGAGCTGTACCGTTTAGTCGACTAGACTAAACGTACAATCCTATATATATATATATATATATATATATTAGTGGTTCAACGGATCATATTGTGGTTTTTGAGTCGTGGATCGGATGATTTTTCAGATAAGCAAGAAAAAAATATTTAATCAGAATCAGAATGAGTTTTTATTGCCAGGTATGTTTACACATACGAGGAATTTGTTTTCATGACAGAAGCTCCACAGTGTAACAGAATGACAGTGACAGAACAAAAACACAGATAATAAAAAATAGAAAAATAGAACAAGTAACTAAGGAATAAAAATATACAAATCGACAACGTGTCAACATACCAGAGTGTCATACACGTTAAAGCACAGAGAATGAGAATGGCGAGAAGGGTTTTTTGACAATTTTATGTGTATGTATCTCAAGCGCAAGGAGACATGAAAGAGGAATCAACTCGGTATTTGTGCACTGTCTGAAACGCGTCTCTGTGCTTGTGGGGGCTTTTGGTGTGTGTGGCTGCTGTGCACACCGAAAAAAGCGTGTGAGTAACGAATCAAGTTCTCTTTCACTTCTTCTTCTTGTGGTTTAAAATCACTTGAACATGTAAATTGGCAAATTAATCTGTGAATCACATGTGTGCCGAACTGTGGAGCCGGGCCTGTACGTATCATGGATCAGCTGTGATCTGTTTAACCCCTAATATATATATATATATGACAGATCAGAACAGTCATTCATTTACTAATTGAATATTTAATTTACATGAAATCTTCAAATTGCTACACCATAGCAATCGCATTCATCAAATGAAAATACAGAATAATTAGAACAATCATTAAAGCGCAATACATACCAGAGTGTCATACACGTTTTTCCCAGAATGTTCTTGCAACCCGGTAGCAACACTTCTATGGCCCGGTACTGGGTTGCGACCTGGTGGTTGGGGACCTCTGCCTTAAAAGATGGTCAAATAATTTATTTGCACATTGTAGTTGAGCACGCTTTATGCTAGGGCTGGACAATAATTCAATATCAATATGTATCGCGATATAATTTTTTTCAATAACGGTGATATGATTTTTAAACACATTTCCGATATTTCGATATACATCACCAGTGTTTCCCATACATTGATTTATTTGTGGCGTTTGACGTCGTTGAATAAACATGAACACTGCACGTTTCAAAATCAAAACACGTCGCAGGTGTTTTATATGAATGTATCTCTAAAGGGAAAGGACTGTCTTCAGAAAAGTTTTGATGGCATTTTCATTTTATCTGATAAAGAAGCATTCATGAGCGGAGCTGATTTGATTACAGCCATTACTGGAGAAACCGCTAGTTCTGCCGCTCCCAAAGCGCCTCCTGCTGGCAGAGAATCAGTTTGCATTTTCAATTAGCCCGTCTCCAGTAACGTTTTTGTTGTTGCTCTTTTTTTTAATGCAGCAACTCAGAGCACTTTTCATACTCTTTATACTGGCTAAATCATATTTGTTTCAATCTATAAGAATAATCAGCCTACACTACCAGTCAAAAGTTTTTGAACAGTAAGAATTAAAATTTTTTTTTTTAAGAATTCTCTTCTGTTCACCAAGCCTGCATTTATTTGATCCAAAGTACAGCAAAAACAGTAACATTTTGAAATATGTTTACTATTTAAAATAACTGTTTTCTATTTTAAAATGCATTTCATCATAATGATGCTGAAAATTCAGCTTTGATCACATGAATAAATTAAATTTAAAAATATATTCAAATAGAAAGCAGTTAAGCAGTTAAATAGTAAACATATTTCAAAATGTTACTGTTTTTGCTGTACTTTGGATCAAATAAATGCAGGCTTGGTGAACAGAAGAGAATTCTTAAAAAAAAAAATTTTAATTCTTACTGTTCAAAAACTTTTGACTGGTATGTTAGCCTAAAGTTTGAAGTAAAAAATATTCATATTAATCAGTAGAGTCTGAGATTTATTTGACAGTGATTTCACATTTCTTGTTTGTATGAAGGCTAAATACCAATAAAAGGTGAACATTTA
>NW_015505390.1:138168-163898 GCF_001515645.1 Sinocyclocheilus grahami | reverse complement strand
TTTTATTTAGCAAGGATGCTTTAAATTGATCAAAAGTGATGATAAAGACATTTATAATGTTACAAAATATTTCTATTTCAGATAAATGCTGTTCTTCTGAACTTTCTATTCATCAAAGAAACCGGAAACAATTCTACTGAGCTGTTTTCAACATAATAATACATTATTTTTGAGCAGAAAATCCAAATATTAGAATGATTTCTGAAGGATCATGTGACTGGAGTAATGATGCTAAAATACAGCTTTGAAATCACAGGAATAAATTGCGTTTTAAAATATTTTCAAATAGAAAACAGTTATTTTAAATAGTAAAAATATTTCTAAATGTTACTGTTTTTGCTGTATTTTGGATCAAATAAATGCAGGCTTGGTGAGCAGAAGAGAATTCTTTAAAAACATTAAAAATCTTACTGTTCAAAAACTTTTGATGGGTAGTGTATGTTAGCCTATATTAATATTAATTAGGTGAGTCAGAGACAATTATTTGACAGTGATTTCACATTTCCTGTTTGTATGAAGGCTAAATACAAATAAAAGGTGAACATTAATTTATTTGTGCTGGGTTTTTTTCTAAAATATTATATGGTTTTATATGTGGTGTCATAGACTTGGCAAGTCTAATATTTTGTATTATAAAGTCTAAAGTTTGTATGCACAGACATCTGTTGTGGGCGTTCTTTTTTTGTGAGGCTCTTTTTAATAGTATTCATATCGATATCGGAATTATATTGTATCGACCGAAATTAAGAAATATATCGTGATATAAATTTTGGCCATATCGTCCAGCCCTACTTTATGCACTTTCGGTTCCTGGTGTGGTGAAGCAATGCTGTCCTATTCAACTATGCCAGAACATGGTATTCACCTACATACATCAAAACCTGTAGCACTCAGAAATGACCTACAAGATGGCAAAATGCACTGTGAAAATTGCATTCGCTTTGAGAAAGAGAGACAGAGAAACAAAGTGGTTGTAGATGTTCGTCAGACATGCACCTGTTATTTGTATATTTCTAGGGTTAAAAGACAGATGGAGGAATATGTGTACGGTTCTCATATTTCATATTTCACAGTGTTGAAGAATGGACATTAATCACATCCAATGTCATCTATCAGAGAGAGTGAGACAGACATTAAATCAATACACACTCTTGCTTGCACACATGCCAGATGTCTGTCAGATGGTGCTAGGGCACAGATGCTGAATAGAGGTAGAGTCGTGTCGTTTATTCCCCGGTCGCAACTCTTCTTCTCTCCATTTCTGGTCTCCTCCCATCTGTAGCTCAGCCCAGAGACGAGCTTACATGACGAGACGAGTGACCTCAAAATACCCTCCAGCAGCTCAACAAACAGATCCAAAGAAACTCCATGCATATTAAATAGTGGTAGGCCGATATATTTGGCCATTTTAAAATGTTCGGCCGGTAACTGTGTCCTCCTGGTTATTCAACCTAGTCAAAGTTTTGACAATGGAAATAAAAACTTTTTTTTGTAAAATCTTTTGTGAAGTTTGAGTATATATGTGGTGTAAAATAACAGTATAATTTTCCATACCTCTCTTTTTTAATGTAAAATTTTTTTGTGAAATTTGAGTATATATGTGGTATAAAATAACAGTATAATTTTCCATACCTCTCTTTTTTTATTGAACTTTTAGTAGTGCAAAGCATAAAAAAAACATTCACAATAAATACCAACAAATTATCCGTCATCTCCCGTCAAAATAAATAAATAATCCTCGGGGGATCCTCGTTAATCCACCTGCCCAAAATACATTTTCGAGCAGAGTAAATCAAAATTCCATACCTCTCTTTTGTGGCCTTTACCTGTGATCTTTAACCCTTTTTATGTATATATCGGCTTTAAATTGGCTACAAAACTCAAATTGGCCAGCCACTAATATTAAATATAGTAATGTTAAATATGCATTTATTATGCATATATTTAATGTAAATGTATAATATGAATAAATATATTAATAATATATAAATATATTAATAATATATAAATATATAATGTTAATTAACAACAGAATCTGCACTTCTGCACTGCATTTTCTGAGGTGATTGTGAGGGAAAATCTGCGGATTGATGTGGTAATGAGATTTGTTAAACTGCACAGTTTAACTGGTAGCTGAAAGCGTTATCAACTAGCTAACATGGTAAACAAATGTGCAAAAGTCAGAGAATATGTAAAACATTGTGAATTATGGATGTATGGATTGAATTCTACAGAAAACTCTAATTATATGCCTGTAGATTCCAAACGTATACTCAAAACCAAATAAAACATGCTGTTTATGTGAATATGTCTGGTTAAACCTCAGTGGGCATCACTTCAGTTTCTGTCAGTGGAAGATGAAGTCTGTCTTCCAAAGTTGCAAGGGGTATGTATTAGCCATGGGCCGGTATGAGATTTTGACGGTATGATAACCTTAAGCAAAAATATCACGGTATCACGGTATTGTTGTTACAGCTCTAAAATGTGTTAATTTGAAATGTCTGGGTAAAAAAAACAAAAAACACTGAACACAATATATTTTGAGCAAGTTCCGAAGTAGGCATGGGCCGGTATGAGATTTTGACGGTATAACCTTAAGCAAAAATATCACGGTGTCACGGTATTTTTGTTACAGCTCTAAAATGCGTCTCTGAGACAGCTCTAAAAAACAGAACACAATATATTTTGAGCAACATACAGAATATTTGGAACAGTAATATTTGTTTATTTTTTCTTTGATTTGTTTCTGAAATGTGGGCTGTCCTGCAGCTTTTGATGTGGTTGGCTGATTTGCTGGTAGAGATACTGCTGCCCTAAAAAGAAGAAAAATAAGGATTGACATCTTTATTTAACCTAAATGTGTAATTACAGTTATTTAATTTTAGTTATATAATTCATATACATATCATTTCATATAATTTATTTATATAATTTCATATACATAATTTGATTTAATAATAACCCAATTTGAAGCAAAAACAGAATGTTCTGGCTAGCTTTGTGAAATTATACTGCATGCCTGAACGAAACAAACAGCAGAAGCTCTGAATGAGATGCATATTCACTCTCTGACAGCAGGAGATATCATTTAGTTATATAATTTCATACATCATTTGGTTTAATAATAACCCAATTTGAAGCAAAAACAGAATGTTCTGATTAGCTTTGTGAAATTATACTACATGCCTGAACGAAACAAACAGCAAAGCTCTGAATGGGACGCAGATTCACTCTCTGACAGCAGGAGGCGCTGATACAGCGTTTCCTTGGTTATTGCAGTAAACAAAGCAGAGCTGCGCTGAAGCACTGCTTTAATGTGAATTATACGAGATGAAAAGAAAATACCATCTGAACGTTTCTGAAGACAGTCAGTTCCCCTCAGAAACACATTCATATAAACCCCCAAATCAATATTGAGGATTTTCTTCCAATAGTTTGTGCATCATGAACAGTGAGTGATCTGCCTGCTACAGTATTTTTCTCTGTGCGTCCATCTTCAGCGTCTCTGGCCTCTGTTAACGGGCATTTACAGACTTCATATTTTCACATAAACGACATTTGGAAAATGATATGCGTTGCAACGCAGTTTGTGCAAGTCCAGAACAGAGATCGGCTGCAATAAAACAATAAACAGCTGGATGCCGATCGCGTAAGTTTTAGAGGAAGCTCCTTCGGCCATCATACACACACGTGACTGACCGCTCGCTCGCACCAACAGGAGGAGGGTCGTGTTACTCTCTACACTGCACTCAACCTGAGGGATTCCTACACTTTCAGTCTTTGAGGAGACATGAAAAACAGCGCATACCGCAGGAACGGTATATTGGAAAATATTAGCGGTTTTGAAACCGTGAAATTTTCAAAATGCGGTATACCTTGAAACCGGTAATCGGCCCATGCCTAGTATGTATCTGTGTGTTTTTCTTAGGGCTGTCCCAAACAGACAAACTGGAAGTGACAGCATGGGCCACAGCAGGTGACAACACCAGCAAGTCGAGGTGCAAGGTGACAGGAGTCAGGAGTGATTCAGTGACTCTATGAGTTTATGTGTGTGTCTGTGCTTATTTGTGGAAGAAATGGAGAGAATAAGAAGTACAGAAGCAAGCTGAGTGAGTTCTGATTGGTTGTTGTTGCCCATGACAACAAGTTGGAGTAATGGTGCTTAATTATATCTTATGATTAGCTCCGCCCTGTAATATTCACTCAGGTACGCTGTTCTTGCTTTCTGAACTATTACAGGTAGAGCATTTCATTTTACTTGGCAATGTAGCCTATCATTACCTCAAATGAAATTCTGAAAACCCACAATTTAGCCATCCTTTTCGGTGTGTGGTTTATATATTGTCGAATGATATAGTTGACTAAATTTACCATCAGGACACACTTTCATTTGAAAACATAATCTATTCTTCATTACGGGACTGGGCTCCTGTCATTTTAGTGTCGTACATTTTTTTTTATCTGGTCAGACTGGGGGACCAGCTAGCCATTCAGCTAAAAAAGCCAAACACTAGCTTTGCCAACCTGGGAGACCAGGTAGACCAGGTGAACAAGACGTTGACCAGGCTGGGAGACCAGTTTAAACCAGTTAAAACCAGCAGGCCTACTTTGTTTTAATTGTTTTCCATTTGTGTAAACCACTGCTACATATCAGGAGTACAATCTGAACCTCAGGCTACCTTGAAGGTATTTTGAACAAAATAAAACATTTATGGAAGCTTTAGAGTTAGCGAAATGAAAATGAAAATGAAAATTCTGTCATCATGTATGACTCAGTTTGTTCTGTGGAACATAAAAGGAGAAAGAATGTTGGGAACCAAACAGTTTTGGTTGCTACTGACTTCCATTGTATGGACAAAAAAGAAACACTGAGACATTCTTTTGTGTTCTGCATAAGAAAAAGTGAACTGTTGCTTTAACACTTTTCTGATTTGGTAGTGAAAATAAGTCAGGGCATGTCAGGAGGCATGGAGGCAAGCTTAAATTTGACCATCTGGTTTATTAAAATATGGGAAGCGAGTGTCTAATGAGATGATGGATCAGTATTTTGGCAGCATTTTTAAAATCAGCATTTAATTAAGGATGTGCATTCTATAAACTATTTTAAAATGCAATTTTTCTAGAATAAACTAGTTAAGGCTACAGAGTATTTTCCATGTATAGGATATGTACTTTCGAGGCATATTGTTTATTAAAGGTATCCAAATCTAATATAGTTCAAGTCAGACCATTCTGTAAAATTTTATCATATATCAGACTCTGGTGCTGTTCCAGGGGCCATTAATTTAATGGACCTCGAAATCTCTACTGCACTGAATTGGACCATTTATCATCACCTGATCATGTCTTGGTTGGGTGATTCAATCTAGATACAGAAATTTGTGAATTGATGCCATTCTGTCAGACACAGAGCAAGCAACTAGTTAACATTCTTTAAAGTATTGTTAATTATCATGGAACATAATACCTTTAATGGCAGCTTATTGTTCTGTTTGTGTAATTTGTGGTGTAGTTGATCAGCTAAAGATGGTTTTGTATGTAAATATACAGCCTATGTATAGACAGTGGTAGTGGTTGTACAGGGTTAATGATAATGGCAGAATAACTCCCTCATTACTAACAGGGCAAGAAACATTCTCCTCCTCATTTCCTGTCTTGTTTGAAGTGTTTAGTGAGATTCAGTGAGAGGAAAACCTGTAAATATTAAAGAATAAAAAAGGTTATTTCAAGACTTTCAAGTCATTAAAATTAAAAAAATATTAAAAGTCACAGAAAACAGAACAAATATGTTTATAGTTTAAAAACTAAAAAAAAAATAATAAACAAGATTTTTGCTAGATTTTCAGTTGCAATTAAATCTCAGTGTTTTTTTTACTTATTGGTGACTTCATACTTATTTTTGTACTCTGAAAAGATTAAATGTAAATGTAATAATTGTAAGGATTGGTACCAGACACATAAATGGAAAAATGAAACAATCACTATAAAATTATTAATTGTCTAGAAATAATTGGAAAAGTCATCTGAAATTCATTGGTCAAAAAATCAGGACATATTTAATTTGATGCAAACCAAAATTAGGATGTGAGGGTGAATTTTTCAGTGTTTTGTTGGCTGACTGATCAAGAGCCAGGTGTTCAAAAGTACAACAGACTTCATAGCCTCATTTCAGTTTAAAGTAAAGTAAATATAGCATTTATTCTAACTAAAGTCTGTGGTGATGGACAGTGTTGAACCATACACAACGCATGACTCATAACTATACCAAATTAGGAACAAAGCAAAACATGAACTGGGATTCAACCAGAATTTTATTAAACTGAATTAGATTAAGTACACTTTCTGCTTGAATTTACACTGTTTTTCCGTCCATGTTACATACGTTAAATTTTACATCAACTCAACTTTGATCAAATTTTACTAGTTTACCATTGCCAGATTTATCCTGCTTTTCACACAGCTGTACCCCAGGTTTTCTCAGGATGTTAACCTGAGGACAATGGCTTTCTCCATGAAGATTGATTTTGCAGGCTATTGTCCTTGCAATTAGGCCTAAACTGTGGAATCGCCCATTAACCAATGTCTTTGCTTCTGACCTTCGATGACCTTCCAGTTCAACCATACTAATAAGCAAAAATTACTCTAGACAAACATTTGTGTGTCTTTTTTTATTGCTGAAGTGTGTTGAAATTTCTTCTTCTGCATTCTACTGTACGGACATACATTTTCTTTCCCTTCAGCCTGAGGCTTATTCATTTCACTTTTGCTGTGAAAAGGCTTTTATATTTGCCAAAAACTTTTTTATTTGAAAAACAAACAAGCAAGCCCTGTCCAGATTTAAAAAGTAACGCAAAAGTAACGTAACACATTATTTTACATAAAAAGTAATGTAATTAGTTACTTTTTTATGGAGTAACGCAATATTGTAATGCATTACTTTTAAAAGTAACTTTCCCCAACACTGGTGATGGATAATGTCTGCTGTCCTCCTTGTAGGAGGGAAAACCTAATAATTGAGTTGCTAGACAACTCTCACAACAGTTAAACAGCTGTCTACTTTTCTCTTTCTGTCTCTCACCCTGATATATGTGCACAAATATCTCATGTGGCATGACAGCCTCATAGGTGTGACAGTAGAAAAGAGTGACTGTTTGAGCTCTGGTTCTGCTCGGAAGGTTCTCCCTTATGAATTACAGCTCCTCTAAGATTTTTATTACAGAATTCTCAACTGTCTGGAGAATTCTACAATCTGTCTGATGCTTGGTGAATTCTGGATCCTTTTTTTGTTTATTTTAAGTATTCACAGTAAAGCCCTATAAATAAAAGATAAAACTGCAACACAAATTCCCTATTGCATACCTTATTTAATATGTTATTTTTTCAAATAATCTTTCAGTGAAATTTTTGAGATCAGATTAGCTCTGTTCCAAAACGTAGTGAGATGCCTGCTGCCTAAATCCAAATTCAAGTGGAGCCTTGCAAGTGACCAGTTTTGAGTGCTCTACATAGACAGCAACTCAGCATGCCAGGCAAACAGCGACTCACATTGATGTTGGTAGAGTTTGGGGTTAGCATGTTGCTGAGTTAACCGCGCAATGCTCTAATAATAAGCATAAAATCCCAGACACTGAGATATTTTTATCAGCAATTTGACCAGAATTACTGTAGGTGTCATAGGAAGCAGCATAGTTTAGTTGCTTTGCCACGTCTGTGATACCTTAAAATACAGCTATTTAGGCAGCTCACTAGGTTTTTGGAATGGCACAGTTGTCCCCCTGGATATGTGAAAAGAGAAGGAACCACCTTCATTATCATTCAGATGTTCAGTATTGGTGAGATTCGTTTTAATCAAGGCTGCATTTATTTAATGAAAAAATCCAGTAAAAATAGTAAAATTGTGAAATATGATTGCAATTTCAAATAACTTTTTCTATTTTAATAGATTTTAAAATGTAATTTAATCCTATGATGGCAAAGCTAAATTTTCAGCATCATTACTCCAGTGTCACATGATCCTTCAGAAATCACTCTAAGGGTGTTTTCACACTTTAAAAGAACTGAACCCAGACCCCTTTAAGTGGACCAAGAAGTGGACCAAGTGAAAAAGGACCCCGTTTTCTTTGTGTTCACACTATCGCAGTTCCTGAAAGAGGACTTCGATCCTTTTTTGGTCCACTTAAGCAGTAATGGTGTCTCAGACCTCTGTGTTCAGACTGTTACTTTTTGGATCTAGTCCAGTTCAGTGTTTGAAGGCTGACATTATGGCCTCCAAAATTGGAATATTTTTATCTTTTGCACAAAAATATATGTTTCGTACACCTTTGTAATATTTATTTTTAATTGTTTTCCTTGTTTATGACATTGTGTTTATTTTATAGCACACAGGGTTTCTGCAGGATTTTTAAGCTCAAATTTAAGACTTTTAAAGACCTGCACAGATAAAATTAATGCCATATGAGTGGGGTGGGGCAATGTCAATGTAACATATTAAACTGTAAAATGACTGTAAGAAAGCATGATTTACAGTTACAGGTTTTAACACAAAAAATAAATAAATTAATTAAATGCCTTCAAATTTCAGCCTTTCAAATTTCAAACCATTTTTAAGAAAAGAGTCAAAAATCTAATGTATCAATTATTATATTAATGGTTTAATGACTGGTTTAATATCAATTATTATTTTAAACCAGCAGAAGGGCTGTTAAAAAATGCAAATTCATTCTCTGCCAGCAGGTGTGCTTTCAGAACTGCATAAAGATAGATTTTGAAACATGCGGCGCTCATATTTATCCAATGAAATCATAGCCTTTTTCATTTTAATCATCACATTAAGCTATATGGCAATTGTCTTTCCGTCCCCATTGTACTTTTTATGGCCTTAAATTTGATACAATTAAATTTAAGACTTTTTAAGGACCAGCGGAAAAGGCCTGCTTACATAGAGAGAGAAATTTTTTTTATTGAACATATAAAATAAAATATAATAAACTGCTTAAAATTTTTCAGGTGCAGTACAGGTATCCTTAAATGCAGCATTTAAGTAAGAAATGTACTAATCAAATGAAAATGCATATTATTAATCGTATGAATAATAGATTCTACTGATTCTCATATTAGGCTGCTGTACTAGAACTAGATACTGCACAGATCAGTCGATACATATGCGATTTCTTTCCCAGATGTTTACATTCGATTGAGACAAAACCAACTGTGTTTATGTGAACCATGGGAGTTTTTGACAGTTGAAACAATAAACGCTAAAGAGAGTGTAGTTTAGCTCCCACTGGGATGTGCGCGCTTGTAGCCTAGGCTATATCAAAAAGTTTAAACTGGCAAGGCGCACATCCGTATCTCTCTTACACAGTTTGGAAGCGGTTGAAATTAATATAAACGTGTACGTTGTGAGCAAACAATTTGCAGAGATCTGCCAGAAGAAGCAGCCACAATGAACAGCTGATTTGTACGGAAACATCTGATGGCCAAACTACATCGGAATTCACAAATGGAAAAATCAAGTGAGCCCGGGTCGATTTGTGTTCACAATGCACGCTTTTAGCGAACCGTACCTTTAGCCGAAAGCGAACCGTACTCAGACCCCCTCCCGAGATGGTTTCGGTTCGGTTCTCTTCTGGGGTCTGAGATCGTTTGGAGTGTTCACATATGGGCCAAAAATCACGCGAACCGTGCTCAGACCCCTGAAAAGTGTGAAAACACCCTAACATGCTGGTGCTCAAGAAACATTTCTTATTATCATAGTTAAAAATGGTTGTGCTGCTTAATATTTTTTGTAGAAATTGTGATATGTTTTAAGGATTCTTTGGCAAATGGAAAGTATAAAAGGACAGAATTTTTTTATAGATTTCTTTTTTTTTTGCAACAGTGTAAAAGTCTTTACAGTCACTTATGATAAATTTAATATTGAAGCCTGTTTCCACTACGGAATTGAAAAATAAAAAGGTAATTGGGACTTTTTATCTCACAATTCTGACTTTTTTTCTCTCACAGATGCGAGTATACATCTCGCAATTCAGATTTTTCTTCTCAGCATTGCGTGATATAAATAAACTTGCAATTGCTAGAAATAAATTCAGAATTGCAAGATACAAACTCGCAATTCAAATTTTATTTCTCGCATTTGCAAGTTTACATCTCGCAATTCTGACTTTCTCAAAAGTGCATCATATAAACTCGCAATTCTTACTCTATTTCTCAGAATTGTGAGTTATGATTGTGAGTTTCAATATTGCGAGTTATAAAGTTAAATTTTGAGGGGGGAAAAAGACTTACAACTTTATAACACACAATTACAACTTTATATCACACAGTTCTGACTTTATAACATGCAACAGCAAGTTTATATCTCATAATTCTGAGAAATAAAGTCAGAGTTGTGAGATGTAAACTTGCAATCGCGAGAAAAAAAGTCACAATTACCTATTTTCTTTTTATTCTGCAGTGGAAACAGGCTTCCTTAATTTAATGAATCTTTGCTCAGTAAAAGTATTAATCTACTTTTTGAACAGTGCATATAAAAATTTGTTTAAGCTATAACTCTATTCATGTGCACATCACACACACATATTGGGTAAAATAATACATTTTGATGACACTAAGATATTTTTATAAATACAAATTTGGCCAAAATGTCTTAAGAGGCAACATAGTTAAGTTTTTTACCTTTGGAGCCACACCTGTGATACCTTAAAATACAGCCTCCTTAGGCAGCACACTAGGTTTTTAGAATAGAACAATTGTCCACCCTGGATATGAGAAAAGTGAAGGAACCGCTAATCTGAGATGATTTGAAATAATAATAATAATAATAATACGTTTAATTTATATAGCGCCTTTCCCAAGCTCAAGGACGCTGCACAATGACAAAAGCAAATAAACAATCATGTTATACATAGATGGACAAGACATTTGCCAAGTCCAGAACGTGCGGTTGCAGTTGCATACCACAGTAATAATACAGTATCATAATCACAAAAAAACCCCAAAAAACTTTATAACAGGTAATATTGGTTGAACATATAGGTTTTGAGTTTAGACTTAAATTCGTGGAGTGTGGTTATTGTCCGAAGAGCCAGGGGCAGTGTGTTCCAAAGTTTGGGAGCCATAGCAGAGAAAGATCTACCTCCCATTGATAATAGGCAAAATCTCGGAACACAAAGAAGTTAATCTCCAGATGATCGAAGTGGATGAAAGGGAATGTATGGCGAAAGCAGGTCAGAGAGATAGGTAGGTGCAAGACCATGGAGTGGTCTTAAAGGTAAGCAGAATAATTTTATAAAGGATACGAGAGGACACAGGTAGCCAGTGGAGATTGAACAGAATAGGAGTGATATGTGCAGACCGTTTAGTGTAAGTTAGCATGAGATGAGATGAATCATTCCTCTGGAGTGTCTGACCTTGCTTTCACCTGCGTTTTGGCGGTGTGTGACTGTATTACTCTGTTTAAATTTTTGAAGCAACAGAGTACAGTTAAAGGAGCACTCACTTGTGTCTGTGTCAGCTGCTTTCATGATCTATAATGAGTCAGGAAAACTGTTATGAGAACATTAAGAGGTGTCCCTCTAAATCAAGTGTGTGTGTGTGTAAGGAACAGGAATGATTGGACATGCATGTACATTTTTTGCAGTCTGGCAGACTTTAATGGCCTTCATTGGCTCAACAATGACAGCCCAGTGTTGGCAGTCTGCGTTGATCTTATAGAGATCATATTTATTATGCCAAGATTACACCGTCAAGTGTAATTACTGTAAAGATTATAACAACACTAAATATACTGGCAGCATGTCACTCTCTCTCATTGTCTTTCTCACTTCACTGATTCGCTAAAGGACAAAGAAAGCCCAAATCTGCTTGATTTAGATGCCTGTTATGATCACTTATGAATCAACTGCCTCTGGCTCTCTGACTGGGACGCCAGCTATCATGCTGACACACACCCTCTGTACTATTGTTTTGATGCAAAGAGAGTGAATTTGATACTTTCATGCATCACTTTATGAAATTAGAATAATTTGTCACTTTTGGTTTATGTGTAACTTAGGGATGTTTAACCGGTTAACTGGCCATAAGAATTTTGACTGATTAATACAATCAGTTAAACAGTTTAAAAAGTAATTTAATTATTTATTTTTTCAGTAATTTATCAAAATATTCAAAAAGGTTTGCTGCAAGGTTAAAATACGCTACGTGTATAAAAAATGTTTTTAGGGGGAAAAAAACAGAAGTCGCGTATAAGTCGCATTTTATTATTTAATTCAGAAATAGGCCTAATGCCAACGTGAAATGTTTACAAACATTATAATAAACACTGTAAACAAATCCTTTTAATTAACAGTATTTATGTAAGGAACAGGAATGATTGGACATGCATGTACATTTTTTGCAGTCTGGCAGACTTTAATGGCCTTCATTGGCTCAACAATGACAGCCCAGTGTTGGCAGTCTGCGTTGATCTTATAGAGATCATATTTATTATGCCAAGATTACACCGTCAAGTGTAATTACTGTAAAGATTATAACAACACTAAATATACTGGCAGCATGTCACTCTCTCTCATTGTCTTTCTCACTTCACTGATTCGCTAAAGGACAAAGAAAGCCCAAATCTGCTTGATTTAGATGCCTGTTATGATCACTTATGAATCAACTGCCTCTGGCTCTCTGACTGGGACGCCAGCTATCATGCTGACACACACCCTCTGTACTATTGTTTTGATGCAAAGAGAGTGAATTTGATACTTTCATGCATCACTTTATGAAATTAGAATAATTTGTCACTTTTGGTTTATGTGTAACTTAGGGATGTTTAACCGGTTAACTGGCCATAAGAATTTTGACTGATTAATACAATCAGTTAAACAGTTTAAAAAGTAATTTAATTATTTATTTTTTCAGTAATTTATCAAAATATTCAAAAAGGTTTGCTGCAAGGTTAAAATACGCTACGTGTATAAAAAATGTTTTTAGGGGGAAAAAAACAGAAGTCGCGTATAAGTCGCATTTTATTATTTAATTCAGAAATAGGCCTAATGCCAACGTGAAATGTTTACAAACATTATAATAAACACTGTAAACAAATCCTTTTAATTAACAGTATTTAGAAAAGAACAAGAATTAAAAATATAAGAAGTTATAGCAATATAAACAACAAGCCAAGACAAATTAATTTAGGCTAAAACGAAACTGAAGCCAACGTTGGGTCTCTCATTCCACACAAAATCAAATGTTTTCGTATTCGCGATGTATTTCATGTCCGTGTCCATGTCCATGTATTGTTAGGAAAAATAACCAAAATGAAAATCCCTAGTGTAACTTCAAAGAGGCAAAGCAGTCTTTGTATATTGTTGTAGTCTATTCACAGACTGCAGGGAAAAAAACAATATGATTAATTAAATAAATTACACATTATCAGTATTTTTTTTTTTAAAGAAATGAATACTACTTTTTATGAAGTATGCATTCAATTGATCAAAAGTGACAGTAAAGACAAAAAATGTAGAACATTTTGTTCATCGGAGAATCCTGAGAAATAATATTTTCCACAAAAATATTTTTTTTCCAACATTGATAACAATAAAAACTGTTTCAGCATGTAAGGATGAATTTTGGAGGATTATGTAACAATAAATACAGGAGTAATGGCTGCTGAAAATTCAGCTTTGTAATTACAGGAATAAATAGCATTTTTAAAGATATTAAATAAAATAAAAAAAATATTTGAAATTGTAATATTTCAATGTATTTTTTGTCAAAATAAATGAAGCCTTGGTGAACAACTTAAAAAAACCTGCAAACTTTTGAACTGTGTATATAACTGTGTTTAGTAGAAAGTGCTTTCCAGTTGCTATTGACGTCAGAGGAAATGTGTCTAAGACCTGAACACCTTAAAAAAATCATCCTGACCCCTAACTTTTGAATGGTAGTGTATTTAATTGTCCATTTAAGGAAAACACTTTCCGGTTGCTATTGACGTCAAAAGAAGTGGCTAAACTCTGGTAAGTACATTTTATTTATAGAGCACATTCAAATTAAGCTTACACTGACCAAAATGCTGTACAGAACAATCATAAAATAAGGTAAAATATAAAATAAAAATGTGTAAAAATAAAAAATAACTGTTACTAATCTATAAGTTAACAATCAGGAAAGGCTATAGAGTAAAGATGTGTCTTAAGTCTAGATTTAAAGACAGAAATAGAAGGAGCACTGTTAATTCCATAACCATGGAGCAGTGACTGTAAAGGCTCTGTCACTTTTAAATTGAAGTCGTGACCGTGAAAATATAAAATAGCTTTATTGGCAGATCTGCGAGACTTAGGAGCTGAATTAAAAAAGATAAGATCAGAGATGTATGATGGGGCTTGTCAATTAAGAGCTTTAAAAACAATCAACAAAATTTTGAACTGAATTCTAAAAAAGACAGGAAGCCAGTGAAGAGAAGCTTCATATCATTTGAGTGATATGATCATGTTTTTGCACTAGTTAGCAGTTTGGCCTCTACATTCTGAACCATCTGCAAACGTGCCAGTGAAGATTGGGGAAGACCAAGATATAAAGAATTACAGTAGTCCAGCTGTGATGTGATAAATGCATGAATTACTTTTTCCAAGTCTTGAAAGAAAAGTGTCGATTTAAGTCTGGAAATGATTCTTAATTGATAGTAGCTGTTTTTAAAAACTGAGCTAATTTACTTTTCAAGACGAAGCTCAGAGTCAAAACTAATACCTACATTTTTTGCATGTGACTTAACATATGGAGTAAGATTGTGTAGGGTAAACAGGTCAATAATTTAATAATTTAATAATTTAGCTCAAAGGGAATCATTTAAGATTTTAAAGGGAACTCCACCATTGATATGCAAGGGAATTAGGACAGAATCACTGTTTTACGGCAGATCACTGAGACGGCCAGCGAGTCAGTGATTAAACCAGGCTGTTTAACACCCCCAAAGGGTGTTTCGGCCAATTAGATGTCGTGTGTGCCCGGGGCGTTGTATATTACTCCTCCCCATTCATAAATCAATTGTTATCTCATCATTCACGTGATCTGCGTTTTGGTAGAGTATACATTTTGTATATGTATACATTTTGTATATGTCCCGCTCTGGTAGAGTATACATTTTGGACATGATTTCTTATAATACGAATATGATACATTTGACCAAGTATTGATTGGAAGAAACGTTTCAAGCATGAAAATTCAAACTCACACATACCAAGCATGAATATGACCCCTTAAGCTCTTCAATAGTTATTAACAATACATACACAATAAATGATTAAAACATGATGGTTAAACATGTGGGTTAGATACATAATATGGAGTTATGCATAGCAATTATTAGCTGGTCACCAGTCCTTTTAGTGTCATTTAGGTGCATGGAAAGGCAGTTTCCGTGCCATTCTGTGAATGTATGAAGACCAGAGATTAAAATGTCTAAGGAATTTTAGTCTCTCTGTTCTTGTCGTAAAGTGGAGGAAGTCAATTTGAAGCTTGTGATCACTGTCACATGTTTCCATGTGGCGGTCACGCTGTGCATCTCTTTTGACCATTATTCTTGATAACTTGCCCCAAAATTGGACTTGTCAATGTGTTCTTTTGTGTTAATGTTGAAAACTGTTCTGTGACAGGGGCTTAGGTTTAGGCTTGCTTCAGAGAGGCTGGGGTCCGATTTATGACATCCTGTTGTCAGGGGCCTCTGTGGAATTTTTGTGACTCCTCGTGCCTCAACTCGGTTCTGACCAAATCTTAGATTGTCTGATTCGGTCTGATATCCTACAATTGTTTATGTGACTGTCTGTAGAGTTTCTGGTTTTGGAGGGACCAAAGATGATCACCTCAGTTTTCTCATTGTTAAGCTGGACGAAATTATTTGACATCCAGCATTTAATATCCTCAAGACAAGTCCATGCGATGCTGCATAGAATGTCTAGATTTGAATGGAACTTACAGCTGAGAATCATCAGCATAGAAATGAAAATAAATTTTATATTTCCTAATATTACTGAGCGGAAGCATGTACAGATGAAAGAGTAATGGCCCCAAAATGGACCCTTGAGTAACCCCACAGGAGAGAGAAACAGATGATTTAGGGGGCAGTCGTGGCCTAATAGTTACCAGCGCTCTCTTCCACCCTCAATATCACGACTGAGGTGAGACCCTTGAGCAAGGCAACGAACATCCAACTGCTCCCCGGGCGCCGCAGCAACATGGCTGGCCACTGCTCTGGGTGTGTGTTCACGGTGTGTTTGTGTTCACTACTGTGTGTGTGCACTTGGATGGGTTAATTGCAGAGCACAAATTCCGAGTATGGGTCACCATACTTGGCCACACGTCACTTCACTTCATTATGAGAAAAACTGGCCAATAGCCACTGAGAATGTCCTGGATTTAAGGTATGACTCAAATTTCAGTAGTATTGTATCTTTAATGCCTACCCAATGTTCAAGGTGTGACAAAAGGATATTGTGATGAGCTACCATGTCAAAAGGCACTCAGATCCAGTAAAATCAAAACTGCATTTTCACCAGAATCAGCCGCAAGAAACAAATCATTCATCACTTTTAACAAAGCCGTTTCAGTGCTGTGATGAGTTGTAAAACCTGATTGAAATGGTTCAACTACCTGAGTCAAATTTAAAAAAGGAAGTAACTGTGATAGGACAACTTTTTCCATAACTTTCGAGAGAAATGGCAATTTTGAGATAGGACGATAATTATTCAAACACTTTACATCAGCATTGTGCTTTTTAAGCAACGGCTGGACAACTGCATGTTTTTAAAAATGCAGGGACAGTGCCAGAAACTAGGCAAGAGATAATTGCTTGAATGCTAGAACCAATTGTGTCAAAAGAAACTTTAATAATGTAAGAAGGAACAACATTGTGGGGCGAAGTTGTAGATTTCATCTGCATCACTAAATTCATCAGAGAAATACACCGGCTGCAAGCTGTTCAAAGTAGCTGTATTAACAGAACAGTCAAGCAGAGTCTTAAAGTAAGAAGGAATAAGGGAGGATCGAATGCCAGGAATCTTTTCAATAAAAAAAATCAAAATTTCTCACAAATATCAACAGATGGTTCAACTTCATTAGAGATGTGAGGATTAATTATTGAATTTTATAGTGCTGAACAAGATTTTATGGATATTAGAATATTTACTGATAATATCAGAAGTATTTTGCTTTTGCTCTTTTAGCTGCTTTCTGAAAATTCACCAGGCAGTTTCTAAAGATTTCAAATGAAACAGTAAGATTATATTTTTTCCATCTCCTCTCTGCTTTCCAACAAATCTGTCTAAGCGATTGAGTGGAGTCATCCAACCATGGCTGGGATTTGTATTTAAGAGGACCTATAGAGTCCAAAATATCTAAACAAGAAGAATTAAAGAGATAAATAAAAATTTTCTGGGCTTGAACAATGCTCAGCAGCACCTAAAATTGTGGTTGAAACATTGTGTCTTTGATACATGTCAGAGAACTGATTTGCAGTGAGAGAATTAATACAACCAGAATAAAAATCTGTAGTTTTAGCAGTATACATAGGACTAGATGGTATGACATTGAATACAATGGGCTTGTGAATGTGATCTGAAAAATATGCATCTTCAATGTTAATATATTATCAATGGAAACCCATATGACATAACAAGGTCAAGAGTATGCTCAAGTACATATGTAGCCTTATCAACATGCTGAATAAAACCAAGGAGTCCAGAACATAAGGAAACTCAGTGACCATAGGCTTTACAGGACAGCGGATGTGAATATTAAAATCACCCAGAATTAACAGAAGATCATATAATGCGATGATATGAGATATGAAGTAGAAAACTCCTTTATAAAATCTGTATCTGGCTTTGGAGGCCTGTAAACCAGGACACACAACAATGGAGTAGTGGCGAATTCTATGAGTACACATTGTGATTCAAATGTTGAAAAGTTCCCAGTGAATACTGTCCATATTTTATACTTATTCCTAAAAACCATAGCCACCCCATCTCTTCGAACACATCTTGGAGTGCAAATAAAGCTACAGTTTGATGGACAAAGTTCACCAAAGATGGATGACTCACCAGCTCCAGTCCATGTCTCAGTTAAAAATTAAAAATCCAAGCCGCAGCAGGGAAAAATGTCATTGAAAATAAAAATCTTATTAGACACAGACCTGGCATTAACCAGGGCCATGTTTACCTGAGAATGAACAGTTTGTATCTGTGATTGTCGGACATACTTGAGCGGAAGAATGTTTTGGAGATTCACTCCTCTGCTTTGAACATGCAGGAGCTCAGTGGTCAGTTGTCCAGTTCTGATCCGGAATGATGGGCGATGATAGGCATATCTCACGTCCCACGAACGCTTAGTCAGATGAAGACCTTTATGTCCAGCGAGAAGTGTGGAAGAGCAAGAGGAGGATTGCGCCAAGGAGAATTCTCTCCTAATCCTCACTCGGATACCTCCACGGTTACTCCTCTAGAAGAAGAAGATCGAGTAGAAACGATCATGCATGACGGGGCAGTCTATAGATTGAGTCTCCAACAAACTTCTGATGTGCAACAGTATTTGACGATCATAACATAAGTTATGATTGCATCAACACAATGTATTAACAGCGGCAGCAGAAAAAACACAGATTTTAGGTTCAAATTCCTGTCACTTGAAAGGAGCTGTCCAGATTGGATGGCAACATGAAAGAGTTTTGTGACATGCCCTCAACCTCGAAAACAAATATTTTTTTATATTAATGATAATGATTTTTGATTTTAAATAAATAGTTAACTTTTTCACCACATACAATACTGATAATTATCCAGTGTAAAATCTTGTGAAACAAAGCAATTACCAAAGGGATACGGGTGTTTAATGTGATGGAGGAAGCAATTGTGTGTTTGAGAGAAGTTCAAGAAAGGTTTTTCACATAATGTATTGTTCAGTAGAATTAGGGAATTTTGTTGGCACACGAGACAGCGGGTGGTCTAATGCTCAGTGCTGTCTGGTGCATTTCACTCGTCTGCATCACCCCTGGCTGTGTGTTTTGGTTAAGTGCCACCTTGGTGGTATTGTCCCATATCAGTGGGCGGCGGCCATTTTAAATTGGGTGGGAATGGGGTTTCAGACTTACATGTGCATAGACAGACCCAAGAGAGAGCAGTGTTATAGATCCTCAAGCAAATGGCTCACACTTTTTCTTACACTTTCTCTCTCTTTCACTGTATGAGACCTTTTCAATTCCTGTATCCGGAGAGCTAGGAAAGTTAGATGAGATTTTCAACTGTTAGTTGTAAATTTTTAAATGTATATATATATATATATATATATATATATATATATATATATATATATATATATATATATATATATATTTTTTTTTTTAATTTGATAATACGTCTTTTCTATGTCTGTTTTCGTCCAGAAACACTAATGTTTAGAGTATATGGCACGATAGCAGTGGCACAGGCATGCATGGAAAGGCTGAAACAGGCTTTTGGGACATCATAACACTGTGAATACTACCATTATGATTATTTATTATTAATATGAGTAGTAGTAATAGTAACAACAACAGTAATAGTAATATATTTGTTCTAAAAATTGGTAATTATTTTATATTTATTACCAACATTTACTGTTATTATTACTATTAATATCATCATCATTATTTGAAAACACACTTATCCCAAATCATCAAAAAAGATTGAATTAGAGACTGATTTTAGCAGTCTCTCTTTTCTTGTGAATATACGCACATGTGCATTTTGAGTTTAGGGGCCAAAAGGTAGTCA
The DNA here is from genome assembly GCF_001515645.1 of Sinocyclocheilus grahami. Classification (NCBI taxonomy): domain Eukaryota; kingdom Metazoa; phylum Chordata; class Actinopteri; order Cypriniformes; family Cyprinidae; genus Sinocyclocheilus; species Sinocyclocheilus grahami. The sequence continues at coordinate 144,105 of NW_015505390.1, read as the reverse complement.
TTTTAAATATCACATACTAAAACTGTTACAAATTATAGTCCATAGAAGAAATAGGCTTTTAATAAAAGCTAACAGATGTACATATTTTAATATCAGTCTGCTAATTTTGGAAAGAGTAGCAAAAAAGAGGCCCTCAAGTTCCGGCACTGTTGCATGATGGATGAGGCTTGAGGATCAGGTTGTTTTATTTATGATACTGAGTCAAATTTGCTCACTCTCGTTCTCTAAAAGCCCTAACAATACGAATGGTAGAAGCGTGCCAATGTTGGCTCTAGCTCCAGTCACTGAGTGTAAATTTCTGCTTGAGCCAGCTTAGAATCTGATGGATCTCTCTAAGTGTGTTTGCACAGCACATTTTAATCGATTCTTAAAATGTTCAATTAGGGCCAAATCAATTTGCGCAAGGTGGTGACGATCAAAGTCAGCTTCACACACACCTGCCTCTCTTAGCTGTACACACAAAATTCAACATGCCATTCAGTGCTATAATTATATTTTTTCTCCTCTCCGTTTCCTGTCTTGTCTTTAATTGGATATACATTCTTTGTTCTCATAGATGTAATTTACATATGGTCGGTTTGGACACCAGAAGGGAGTGTGGCAGTTTGGCTTTGTCATGTCTGACTATAGTGTTCAAATTCCCAGGTTTCTCATTTTGTTGCCATGGCACTCATGCCACACTTGACCAGTCAGTCCATGCAAGTAGCACTTTTTTTTTGGCACTTGTTTGTCAATGTACCACGACAAGGCACCGAACCCCCAACTGCTCCCCGGGCGCATCTGATGGATCTCTCTAAGTGTGTTTGCACAGCACATTTTAATCGATTCTTTAAATGTTCAATTAGGGCCAAATCAATTTGCGCAAGGTGGTGACGATCAAAGTCAGCTTCACACACACCTGCCTCTCTTAGCTGTACACACAAAATTCAACATGCCATTCAGTGCTATAATTATATTTTTTCTCCTCTCCGTTTCCTGTCTTGTCTTTAATTGGATATACATTCTTTGTTCTCATAGATGTAATTTACATACGGTCGGTTTGGACACCAGAAGGGAGTGTGGCAGTTTGGCTTTGTCATGTCTGACTATAGTGTTCAAATTCCCAGGTTTCTCATTTTGTTGCCATGGCACTCATGCCACACTTGACCAGTCAGTCCATGCAAGTAGCACTTTTTTTTTTGGCACTTGTTTGTCAATGTACCACGACAAGGCACCGAACCCCCAAGTGCTCCCCGGGCGCCGCAGCATAAATGGCTGCCCACTGCTCCGGGTGTGTGTTCACGGTGTGTGTGTGTTCACTGCTGTGTGTGTGTACTTTGGATGGGTTAAATGCAGAGCACTAATTCCAAGTATGGGTCACTTGGCCACATGTCACGTCACTTTCACTTTCACATTATACATTATATATACATTATATGACACCAAACAAAGATTCTTATAAATGAAACATGAATTTTATTGGCTATTCTAGATGACATCAAGATGTAATTTACATACGGTCGGTTTGGACACCAGAAGGGAGTGTGGCAGTTTGGCTTTGTCATGTCTGACTATAGTGTTCAAATTCCCAGGTTTCTCATTTTGTTGCCATGGCACTCATGCCACACTTGACCAGTCAGTCCATGCAAGTAGCACTTTTTTTTTTGGCACTTGTTTGTCAATGTACCACGACAAGGCACCGAACCCCCAAGTGCTCCCCGGGCGCCGCAGCATAAATGGCTGCCCACTGCTCCGGGTGTGTGTTCACGGTGTGTGTGTGTTCATTGCTGTGTGTGTGTACTTTGGATGGGTTAAATGCAGAGCACTAATTCCAAGTATGGGTCACGTACACACAAACATACAGTTTCTTTAGAATGAGCGTTGACGGAGTTGCATGAAGTTTCAAAGTTCCAACTCATTTTCACAAGTGATTTAAATTCACCTGAGAGAATTCACCAAGCAGATAATTTTAGCTTATGTTTACTGCTTAAATTAGCTCATTCACCAGTTCAGCAGAGATAAGATTTTGTACGTTTACTTGCATTCTGCTTGGTTGACAGCTGAAAAGCTGAGTTGATTTCTCGTTACTGACGAAGGCTTCCTGGATGGCTTCTGAGGGAACCCCGGAGCTTTCGGATTGGTCGCTGAGGTGACGTTTGGATGATGTCCTTTCTTTGGGAAAGCCCTCCGGAGATTGGCTGGCTTCTTGATGACGCAGAGGCTTGAGCAGTTTTGCTACAGTCTGAGTTTGCAAGATTCAGAGTTCTTTGAAGACCGCGAAGTTTCACTGAAGTGTTTGAGTTTTAGATGACCGATCGCTTTGATGGTAAGCGCGTGGGCACAAGTTGGAGTTCTCTTAACATGGCGACAGGCGAAAGCAAGCAAGCAAATCTGTTCTGCATTGGGTTTTTGATCCGCTGCATAAGTCCGTCCCACGACGCGACCTTCCAGTCGACTTGTTGCAAGGCGGAGCATGCCTACATTACCATAATGCTTCAATTTATCATGAGGGGAAATGAAGATTTGCAGGTTTTGTTAATAACTTCTATAGTGTCGTACAACACATACTGTTCGAAATAACAGCTTTTCAATTATTTCAATATTCTGCAATTATCACAAGTTTACGTTCAACACTAAACTTCACATATTACACACATTTTAATAACCTCATTTCCTTAAAAGGGTAATAAACACTGATTAAAGTTGCACCGATTACATGAACACATCAAGCATATATATATATAAGACATACAACATATTATTTGTGAATCTATTGCTCCGATACTTTCAAATGATTGTCTTATGAATTGTCTGTGTAAGTTCGTGTCCCTTTTTTGGAATGCAGGGGGGAAAGGGGAGGTGTCCTGAGGTCATGCCCATGTCAAGCGAGTGTGGATCTGCCATCCTTCTGCTGGACAGGGAGCTCTAAAATTGTCTCTTTTGTTGATCGGATTTAGCAATTTATGTATTAAATGGTCAGGGGTATCACGCATCTGGTCCTTGAAAACCCGTAAAACAAAGATAGTTTTGTATCCTAGTTTGAGTTAGGGTTTAAGCACTGTTTATTTATTTGAGTCTCTTGAGACGATACGCTAGATAGTACAGGAACTGCTTCAACACTTCACTGACCCTGCATGAGTTTTACGACCGCAGCTGGCTGCATAGGGCTCCTCAGTTTGTCTCAATGGAATGTGATTGTTTCATGTGTGACTCAATAGTGTAAGTGGGTCCGTTGTAAGACAGAGATCCTACAATAATATATGTAAATATTAGTGAAATTGAATATATATATATATATACACTATCTACCAAAAGTGAGTACACCCCTAGAGCTGCTTCCGGTTGAGGATGCCCCACAGGTGCTTAATAGGGTTCAGGTCTGGAGACATACTTGGCCACTCCATCACCTTCAGCTTTCTCAGCAAGGCAGTTGTCATCTTGGCAGTGTGTTTGGGGTCGTTATCATGTTGGAAAACTGCCGTTCGGCTTAGTTTCTGAAGGGAGGGCATCATGTTCTGCTTCAGAATTTCACAGTACATGCTGGAATCCATGTTTCCCTCAATGAGCCGCAGCTCCCCAGTACCAGCAGCACTCATGCAGCCCCAGACCATGATGCTACCACCACCATGCTTGACTGTAGGCAAAACACAATTTCCTTGGTACTCCACACCAGGGCGTCGCCACACATGTTGGACACCATCTGAGCCAAACAAGTTTATCTTAGTCTCATCAGACCACAGGACATGGTTCCAGTAATTCATGCTCTTGGACAGGTTGTCTTCAGCAAACTGTTTGCGGGCTTTCTTGCGAGCCAGCTTTAGAAGAGGCTTTCTTCTGGGACAACGGCCATGCAAACCGACTTGTTGCAGTTTGCGGCATATGGTTTGAGCACTGACAAACTGACCTCCCGCTTCTGCAACCTCTACAGCAATGTTGGCAGAACTCACACGTCTGTTTTTTGAAGCCAGCTTCTGTACCTGATGCACAGCACAAGGACTCAACTTCTTTGATCGACCCTTGCGAAGCCTTTTCCAAGTGGAACTCGTCTTAGAAAACCTCTGTATGACCCTGGCCACTGTACTGCAACTCAGTTTAAGGGTGTTACAGATCTTCTTATAGCCTAGGCCATCTTTGTGGAGAGCAACAATTCTAATTCTCAAATCCTCAGAGAGTTCTTTGCCATGAGGTGCCATGTTGAACATCCAGTGGTCAGTATGAGAGAATTGTACTCAAAGCACCAAATTTTAACTGCTCTAATACAAGATACACAAATTTGTATGGTCCTGTCAAGCAGACAAAAACATGAACATGATGAATAGGACATGTGGCTTTGTATGGTTAAACGACACACAGCTGTTATCACTTAGCGTGTACTCACTATTGTGAGATACTGTGTATATATATACAGTATATTTGTAAATATTTGTGAAAATGTATACTTTTTTCATAATCCTCTGATGAACAGAAATGTCAGAAGAAATCTCTATTGCTTTCTGTCCCCCTCTCTCTCTAAAATCACACTAGCACATATGCACCAGGTAAAATGTGAAAAAGGTTGGAATAAGGAAAGACAGGATGGATAGATAGAAAAATTCACAGAGACAGAATAGGAGAGAGGCTTGGTGATGGTGGCATTTTACCTTTTGTGGCAAAGGTCAAAGATTATTTGGGCATCCATGTGGTAAATAGTTTTAGTGCTTAGTGGGAGGCAGGAAGCTGATTAACCTGAAGAGCTTCCAGCAGGGTTGTGCATTTCAGTGTCTGTGTTTGTAGGAGTGTATTCCAAATGATGTCTTGAACTGCGTTATAAATCATTAATTTTTTTGCTCTCCTGAGTTACTTTGTGATGTCAGAGTGAATGTGGGTGTGACTGAGTTTGATACAGAGTGAGAGCGACTTGGAGTGTGTTTGTGTGTGAGTGAGATAGCAAGGGTCTGAAAGTTTGAGAGTGTTTGTGAGTGTGCACTTTCTACAAGGTCATGGTTTTTGGAAGCAGAACGAAGCAGCTGCTCTTGCCATGAGGGGCCAGAGGACAAATGCCAGAGGAGAATGATTTTATCCAGGCGTAAAATACCATATGATCCGTCAACTCCATTACTGCCCGAATAATACCCGCACACACGTACTTAGGTTATTCAGCCTCTTCATTTAGATGCCCTGAGGTTCCTGAGTACAGCTTACTGATGTTTTTTTGTGCCATCTCTGGCCTCATCCAGGATCTTTGGAATGGTGTTTAGTTTTTAGGGGTCATTTACTACAGCCTACAGCATATAAATAATCAGAGGACCAATGAAGGGGCTAGGAGACTTCAAAAGTGGACAGGATAGAGCCTTGCAAATGTCATCTGTCACAGGCTTTGTTTGTTGCTTGCAAATTCTGGATAAAGGCCATAACTTAAATGGAACCGTTTAAGCAGGGCCGGCCCTAGCATAATGGGGGCCTTAAGCAGATTTTCAAAAGGGGCCCCCCATCACCTAACCACCCCCATCCCTGAATGTACACATCCTACACTGACACCTTATTATAAAGCAATGTTATTTTAGTATCATTGCGGTACTATTATAGTTTTTGTAAATATTTAGAATTATTTTCATATTTTCTGCTGTAATTTTAAATTTAGTTAATTCAATTTACTTAGTTTTTTATTCTTTTTTATTTTTAAATATCTATATAGTTCATTTTTATATTAGTTTTACAACATCAAAAAAAGACAATTAAATATTGCCTTGTCAACTAGCTAAAATAAGTAAATGTTTTGAATATTTTATTTGTTAAAGGTGACATATCATGAAAATCTGACTTTTTCAGGTTTTAAGTGCTATAATCAGGTCCCCGGTGCATCTACCAACCAAGGAAAGGTGAAAAAGATTAACCCAGTAGTAGGGCTGGGCGATATGGGCAAAAATTCATATCTCTGTATTTTTGTTTTTGTATTTGTATTTTAAAAATCTGTATTTT
>NW_015505390.1:127051-137779 GCF_001515645.1 Sinocyclocheilus grahami | reverse complement strand
CCAATGTTGTCCAACAAAACAATACATATTAAAGGCTATGAAAACAAATAAAGTGAATGTAACCATGTAAGCCTTTATATTACGTGCAAAAAGGGTTAAAATCACATTTCATTCTAACATTGTAACATTGCCATCTAAAAACAAAAATAAGGCTTTTAAAGCGGAAGTTAAATTCACTAAACTAAAAATGAAAATAAATGAGAACAAAAGCACAGAGTTCTGTTAGGCTATTTTGATTATTCCATTAGTCACTTTACAGTCAGTGCATAAAACTAGACTTATTTGTAGGTTTAAAATTCTACATGTCACATTTATTGTCCAACTACAAATATTTCAGCGAAATTTATATTTTAGTCAGAATTATTGCGCTCCTATTTAACTGAGCTCTGTCTGTTTGGCACGCATGTGCGCGGCGGCGCTCGTTCACTGAAGTTTAGCGGAGAATCCCAAAGCAGACGGCTCATGCACTTCTGACAGAAAAATGGAAATATTTCCATGGCTTTCTAACATTTACAGATGGAGAATATACCTGTGAAGTGTAAGCTATGTATTCAGGAAGACAGCACATCTCAAACACGTTAAACTCTGTCTCTGTCAGCGGCACATGCAGCCTTTCTGTCAGAGCATATGCCGGGCCGAGCTGCTAAACTAATATGTGAAACGAAACTATAAACTATGTCTTAAAGGCCTTAATATGAAGCTTGTCACATGTTAAAAACAAATTGGATTATGCACTTTCTCCGCAGCAGCTCAGTCTGTGTCCTCCGCTATATTTTCAGTTGCGCTCGTATCATATCGAATCGCTAATAAAGAAAATATCGATATATCGTACAAACTCGATATACCACCCAGCCCTACCCAGAAACTTTGTTTTGGTAAGCCTTTTTCTGCAAGCCTCTGAAAAAACGAGCGCATCTGATTTCGCTCCCCTAGTGACGTTGCAAAGGGATCTCATTATAATATTACCACCCCTTAATCTGTAAGTTTACACCCACGGTGCCGTCATTTTCATTTCGCAAGCGACAACGGCGTTCCAGTTCTAATGCCATGGCGAAAGTTTGAGCAAAACATGCTAACTGTTCTGCCTTTGGCTGCACAGACGAGCACAGAACACTATTTAGAGTCCCAGCCTCAGAGGAGATGAGAGCAGTGGATTTATTGATTTATTTACTGTATATTCCTGCTGCCACACAGATCTAAAATAAACACGTGGTTTATTTCCCAGCTGTTTAACTTCACAGACATAACTGACTGTTTTTGTAACTCGTGTGTTTTTAACGTAAACTTCTGTGTGAATGAGAACTTAGTTTAGCACTCACATGCTTTGACAGCCGCTTTCTGTCTGTGTGCACTCAGAAAACCATATATCAGAAGTTTAAACTAATATGGTTTAAAATGCATTATTTCAGCGCAATAAACATGATAATCAGAACCAAGACATGTTTTTAGCAGGTATGAACTGTATTGGCGCAGCTCTATTCTGGAAAGGGTGGGCAGCAGCAGCTCTTTTGCATTTAAAGAGACAGGCACAAAAAACAGCGTGTTTCTGCTTCCACTCAAAATAGGCATTTTATGATATAATAAATTATCTGTGTGGTTTCCTGCTGCCACACAGATCTAAAATAAACACGTGGTTTATTTCCCAGCTGTTTAACTTCACAGACATAACTGACTGTTTTTGTAACTCGTGTGTTTTTAACGTAAACTTCTGTGTGAATGAGAACTTAGTTTAGCACTCACATGCTTTGACAGCCGCTTTCTGTCTGTGTGCACTCAGAAAACCATATATCAGAAGTTTAAACTAATATGGTTTAAAATGCATTATTTCAGCGCAATAAACATGATAATCAGAACCAAAACATGTTTTTAGCAGGTATGAACTGTATTGGCGCAGCTCTATTCTGGAAAAGGGGGTGGGCAGCAGCAGCTCTTTTGCATTTAAAGAGACAGGCACGAAAAACAGCGTGTTTCTGCTTCCACTCAAAATAGGCATTTTATGATATAATAAATTATCTGTGTGGTATTTTGAGCTGAAACTTCACAGACACATTCTGGGGACACCAGCGACTTATATTACATCTTGTAAAAAGGGGCACAATATGTCTTCTTTAACATTTATTTTATTTAAATTTATGATTTTTTCTATATTTTTAGTTTTAGTTAACTACAATAACACTGTTGTAAAGTTTTACCAAATTGTCTTACCCAGTATCTACTCAGTATTTATCTTTCAATAAATAAATATGAAGATATATTTACTTATTAAGCACTTTTAAACAACTTTTTAACCATTTTAACTATTTAAAAGTTTAACCATTGCTTTTAGAAAAATTTATGAAAATTTAGTGAGATTAGTGCTTTAATAAAGCAAGAACACCCGACAATGGGTTATGAAAATTAAAGAGAATAATGTATTATTATTATTATTATTAGCAATAATAATACATAATAATTAATTTTCTGGGTTGGCATTTAGTCCGGATTAAAATACAAGTGTAAACAAATGTTTGAATAAAAATATGGTGTATTTAAGTATTTGGTGATATTTCATAAACACCAAAGTGAATAAAAAAATCTGAATGGCTGTTTGAAAACATGTAAATACTGTTTGACTGCCTTTGACCTCTGTGACAAGCAGCTGTCTGAAATAGAGTTGTGTTTGCACAGTGTTGTGTTTGCACAGTGCCACTTTGTGTACAGAGGGAAACCATGGTAACGGCTGTATGTTAATGTGCAAGAATTGTAAAAATTAAAAAAATCTTGTAAATATCTGAACTAGGGATGTCAACGATTAATCGATGATCGGTTAATTGTCTATAAGAGATGCAATCGATTAAAGCTATCGATGGTCGATTAAGTTATTTAATTTTGGGCTGCGTGCGGCTCATGCGCAAAACACGTGCGAGCGGCTGTGAGGGACGGTGACTATATGGGCTCGAACGGCATCCAAAAGCATGGTCGCGATGTAACATTTTCCAGCTAACCAATTAGTCCCCTAATAAACCGAGCTTTTATACCCCACTTGTCATAATCAGAGCTTATCATTTGTAAATAAATAATTGCTGGATGCGCTGTGACCGACACTGACAATACGTTTTCCCGGAGCATTCAGTGATGTCACTAAACGGTGATGCCACAACTATAAGAGCATTGTTCACAAGTTTCTGCATGGATATAGCCTAGGGACAGGTTTTCAAGCCCTGGGACAAAATGGGATGCTTTAAGGAAAATGTATGCCCTATGTAAGTAATAGGCCTAAAATAAAAATAATTTGTTTTCATAAAAAAAAAAGTGAAATATATCTGACTTAAATAATTAAACAGATTTAAAACAGAAGTGTGGTGCGGTGCTCCATAAACAAGTTAACGAAAAGGAAAGGATGACAACGCGCATTCTGTTTGCACAAATCTTCTGTTTTTATTGAGTGTGCAAAAATAAAAGTAAACACTTTTGCGGATTATATTTTACTCCAAAAATTGAGTTTTTTTAATGTTTCAGCTGTTTGATCGCGCTGGCGCCTCGCGCGCACACACCCCACATATTCTAGCAATTCAAATTTACATCGCAGTTTGTTTGTTATCAAAATAAAATACAGTCAACCAAACATATAAAAGGTTACACTGGTCAGTTTAAATAGACCGTACACACACACGCGGAGACGCGAAAATAACTTATTGGGCCTCATTTATCAATCTAACGTAGAAACGAGTGCAGATCTGTGCGCACAAATCAACTTACGACAGAGTTCACGTGTGATTCATGAAACATTCGTATGCCGCCGATCTCATCGTACGAATGATCGTATGTTGATAAATGTGGCGCCAGAAAACAATCGTCATTTGAATATCACGCCCCTAAAAACACCCAGGTTTAAAAGCCTCGCCCCAAGAGTTTACGACACGGAGAAACGAAACCCGGCCAAAAAGAAGAAGTAATCTCGCTAAAGAGAAATTGATCTTACTCCAAAACTCCGGCATTCTATCTCATACCACAAGAATCCAAATGTATCCATTTTTGCCATATTTGTAACATTTGTTTACATAACTATTATTCATTATGCAGCCTAAACATGGCTTTATACTTCACTCATGTTCTAATATCCATGTAAAATCCTTCACATGTGCAAAAATGTTTATTGTTTGGGCGCTGCACGCTGATTTTACAGAGGACCTTTTAAAATAAACAGTGTAACTTATGTTTGGTTGACTGCATTTTAGTTTGATGATGAATGGCTGAAATGTCAGGCAACGCTAGAACTAATGTTGTTTGTGTGTGCGTGAGGCGCCTGTGCGATCAGATGGATTAAATCAAATAAAGATATAAAGAAAATAAATTAAATGCATTAAGAGTGTCACAAAAACGAGCATAACCTATACTTGTTGCACAGTGTTTTTTCCCCCCCCCTTTTGTTAATCTTTTAATTATATTATAGCCTATTATATATTTTGTGTGATCCTATTGATTTGATCCCTTTTAGAAACTTAATTTCTGTTTTTCTCCTTTCACAGAAGCGCTGCAGGTGCATGATGTGATGATTGAATCCTCACGGTCTTGTTTATGCTGCTATTCGCGCATATAAAGCTAAAGCCCTGTACAAAACAACAACAAAAAAAAGACATTCTAATCTTACTGATTAATGATCGACTAATGAGCTTCATTTGACAGTCAGGAATATAAAAATGCTGTCAATCTACAATTCTCCACCATATTTACTATGCTGTGTGCAACTTCAGGTAACTCAAAAACTTGCGTACACGAGCTGAGACCAGACGTGAGATTTGATCGTAGCCACCGCTCACGTCCATATTGATAAATTCCAAATTTTGCGTTGAAACGACCGTACGCTAAATTTTCTGTTGTACGTTCGTTTCGTAAATGAGGCCCACTGTCAGCACTGCCCCGCGAATTTATGAATAAAATAGTTTCGCAGCTGAAAAGCTACTTGACATTTCTCAGTTGCGAGGTTCTTGAAGCAGTTTAACTTAAAGATTTGCTACTAGTAGACGCTGCTGCTGAATGCTGCTGAGAGACGGACAGACACACGTATTCACACACGCTTAATCTCTCTCTCTCTCCCTCTCTCTCTTTCGCTCTCTCTCTCTCTCTCTAATAACTGCATTAATAACTGCATTAGCCTGCATATCGATGGCTCAAGCCTCCGTTATTAGCTGTAAAATGATGTTTTGGAATTTGCAACGGAAGGTTTGGGATGAGGCGCGTAAAAAATGAGTTCAACACATGAGATTTCAGGATGGAAACATGTCAAATGTCTTGAAACAAATCATCTGAACAATGTCTTGATGTGTGGTTGTGACTCCAGGCCGTTAAAATTATTAGAGAAATAATGCACTCCCGAAGTGTTTATTATGTGACCACGACGCCACACCTATTAATGTAATGGTCTTTCTCAGTTCTCAAACTAATTAAGAACTACATTCGATTTTTATTGACTGAACGCAAGCGCTTATTGCAATAGAAAACAGGGTGGCCGCGGGTCCTTAAAAAGTCTTAAAATGTCTTAAATAAAGTTTTCCTAAAATAAGGCCGTAAAAAGTCTTAAAATGTCTTAAATTCAGATTCAGTAGGTCTTAAATATTTTTGGTCACATTACCACAAACATGTCTCCAGTCTGACGGACCCAGTGAGTGTCCATCAAGAGTACTTATGTATGTACACTTACGTATGTAATATAATGTGTATTTCCATCACAGGCTTGGTCTTAAATTTCACATAAGGTGGTATTAAAAAGGTCTTAAAAAGTCTTAAATTTAACTTGTAGACACCCTGGAAAACACTGTAACGGTTTCCACTGATTAAGAAATATTTTTGTTTGTTTGGGTGGTAATATTAGGCCTAACATATTAATAGGGAAGGGGGGCCCAAAAATGTGTTTTGTCTATGTCACGAAAAGAGGTAAATCCGGCACTGCGTATACCGGTCCACTCTGCTGTTAAGGACGTTTTTGCTCATGTGAAGAGGATGATCTTTTCCGTCTATATGCGAATGCGTGTAAAGTACAAGCCTAGGTTACATTACAAATAGTAGTTTAACATTCAAATACATTGCGAATATGGAAACCTTTGAATTTGTGCCGACACACACACACACACACACAGCAAAGCAGCTTACGGCTTGATCCACTTATCTGAGAGGCCAGAGCAAATCCTGTAAAGCTAAAAGCTAAAGCTATAGGTTGAGGTCTGGAGTTAACATAGCTAGAAAGATCATGATCAATCATGATGCCAGAAACAATAGAACGCACTTCCACTGCTCTGGATCACAGTCAGATGATTCAAACTCATCCACGGCAATCCGCTGCAAAGTGAAAAGTCTATTAAAAGTTATGACAGAGTTATGAGTCATTTGTGTCCCCATGACTTACTACTTAACAGCAACAGGGACTAAGTCACATGATTTCACAGCTTTAACAGCTCTGTTTAGTGTCTAATACAAAAGAACATTAAAAAGAAAACTATTTTCATTTTAAATATTTTTCAAATTCTAATGGGTTATAATGAAATTAGAAATAATATTGTATTTGTATTAAAATTATGGCTGACATTTTAGAGCATTAATTTAATCAGCTACGGAAAAATAACAAGATTAAAATACTTTAACACAGTTAACACCCGCCCCGCCCCAGACCTTTACGTCATCTTCATACAGTTGACTGTTGACAGACATGATGCAGGGCAATAACTCACTATGTGATGTAGCCTATAAAATGCCGTTATATGCCCTTAAAATTGAAGATACTGGGGCAAATGCCCCTGTATGAGTTTTTGTCTAATATTTATAGCGTATGATAATCAATATCACATGGGCAGCGAGAGCAATATCACAAGACTGCTGTTTTTATCCCGAATAGCACGAGTGCAAATGTGATTTTAAACAACAGTTCAGTAAGATAGGCTACAATAGTGTCTGTTTTGCTCAATTTTGCCAGAGGAAATATTACATATAAAGCCACAACAGAACTGTTGTGTGTCTCTGAGCAACACGCAGCAGTAATTAATTTCTGAATTAATCCACGTTTTGAACAAATCAGGTGAACCAATGATTCAATGGCCCATTCATAAAGAGAAACATTTACTTCATTCCTGAATAAATCAGCAGTTTGAACGAATCGAATGAATAAATGGCTCAATTACTTACTCATAAAGACATTTACCACCACCTACTGGCGGTTTTAGTTTCTTATTTAGAGTATAATGTCATAAATAAAATAAAATACTTAAATAAAGTGATAGTTCACCCAAAAAGAAAAATTCTGTCATCTTTTACCTTGTGTCGTTTCAAACATGTATCACTTAATTTCTTTAATGGAACATAAAAGAAAATACTGAAGAATGTTTGTAACCAGAAAAAAAGAAGAATATTGATAACCAAGCTGATATGGTTACCAATGACTTTCACTGTATGAACAAAAAATACTGAAATGTTTCTCAAATTAACGTATTTTATGTTCCATAGTTTATGCTAGGCGGTTGTAGCCTAAACGTTTATGTTTAAAATGGTATGTTAAAATGTTAAAATATCTACTTATAGTATATTTTTCTCATTTAACATAATAATGGCTTTAAATTATGTTTTGGGGGTATTTTCACAGCAAAGTTTAATTTGCAATTAATTAGATTCACGTAATTAATTAGATTTAAAAATAAATTAAAATATGTTTTCACTGATTGGTTGACAAATATTCTAAGGTGTGTAATTATTTTCAGGGACAAGCACAGCTAAAGTAGTTCCAGGCAGGTCTTGACCGCATTACATGTCCATATCACTTCGCCAAATGATTTCAGTTTTGATTTTCTTTTTCCAGCTTTCTCTCATACAAACGCACACACAGAAACTTGTTGTCAGCGCTGCCCCGCGACTTTATCAATAAAAGAGTTTTGCAGCTGAAAAGCTACATGACGTTTCTCAGTATGGAGGTGGTAAGTTGCTGTTCTTGAAGCAGTTCAACTTACAGTTTTGCGATTAGTACACAAAGAGTCAGGTAATTCACACACGCTTCACACAGATAGAATTAATCTCTCTCTCTCTCTCTCTCTAATAACTGCATTAATAACTGCATTAGCCTGCATATCGATGGCTCAAGCCTCCGTTATTAGCTGTAAAATGATGTTTTGGAATTTGCAACGGAAGGTTTGGGATGAGGCGCGTAAAAAATGAGTTCAACACATGAGATTTCAGGATGGAAACATGTCAAATGTCTTGAAACAAATCATCTGAACAATGTCTTGATGTGTGGTTGTGACTCCAGGCCGTTAAAATTATTAGAGAAATAATGCACTCCCGAAGTGTTTATTATGTGACCACGACGCCACACCTATTAATGTAATGGTCTTTCTCAGTTCTCAAACTAATTAAGAACTACATTCGATTTTTATTGACTGAACGCAAGCGCTTATTGCAATAGAAAACAGGGTGGCCGCGGGTCCTTAAAAAGTCTTAAAATGTCTTAAATAAAGTTTTCCTAAAATAAGGCCGTAAAAAGTCTTAAAATGTCTTCAATTCAGATTCAGTAGGTCTTAAATATTTTTGGTCACATTACCACAAACATGTCTCCAGTCTGACGGACCCAGTGAGTGTCCATCAAGAGTACTTATGTATGTACACTTACGTATGTAATATAATGTGTATTTCCATCACAGGCTTGGTCTTAAATTTCACATAAGGTGGTATTAAAAAGGTCTTAAAAAGTCTTAAATTTAACTTGTAGACACCCTGGAAAACACTGTAACGGTTTCCACTGATTAAGAAATATTTTTGTTTGTTTGGGTGGTAATATTAGGCCTAACATATTAATAGGGAAGGGGGGCCCAAAAATGTGTTTTGTCTATGTCACGAAAAGAGGTAAATCCGGCACTGCGTATACCGGTCCACTCTGCTGTTAAGGACGTTTTTGCTCATGTGAAGAGGATGATCTTTTCCGTCTATATGCGAATGCGTGTAAAGTACAAGCCTAGGTTACATTACAAATAGTAGTTTAACATTCAAATACATTGCGAATATGGAAACCTTTGAATTTGTGCCGAATGAGACGTGAGCAATAACCTCCAAATACATCTAGCCAAACCCGTGCTCGCTCCGTCCTCGTATGCACGCACGCATGCACTGTCACGATCTAATGAACTGTAAATGCCGGATTTTTTAAAACAAATAGGCCTACCGCAACGCAACAATTCAAAATCTGACATTTTCCGGAACAGAATCCAGCAGGATCAAATTAAGTACTGGTCATAATACTCACATAAAAATGTTTCATGTGAGCAACAGTGTTTTGCTAAACTCTTCATGCTGTATATATGAATTGAAGTTTTGGGTGATGCAGTCTGAGCTACCGCAATGAAATCCTCAGCTTTGTGAGAAATGTTTGACATTTGAAAAGTGGCCTGAGAAAGAGGGAGTGAAAGTGAAAGGCTAGAAATGTGTGGGGTGTCGTCAGCCTTGGGACCAGTGGCTGAAACAAATCAGAGCGGAGGTGTTTGGGCTCAGAATTATGGTCCTCTTTGTAGCCCTGAGAGCGCCGTAAAGAACGGACTTGTGACACAGCGAGATGCTGTTTTCAGTACGATGCTGCCTCCATCTGCCAAAGCTACGTGCTTTATAGCGTGCAACCTCCATATCGCAGCTCCCCAGGGCCGGCACAAAACATTGCACTTTTAAAAAAAATTTTCAGCCCTCTGAGGCATTTCGATTATGTCATGATTGCTGGTGGTGAGACGGAAGCGACAGAATGGACTTTATTCATCTAAAATTTCCTGAGAAGAGAATCGTAATACAGTATATCACAGCATTAAAGGAATATTCTGATTTCAATACAATTTCAAGGGATAGTTCACCCAAAATTAAAATTCTGTCATTAATTACTCACCCTCATGTCGTTCGTTCATCTTCGGAACACAAATTAAGATATTTTTGATGAAATGTGAGAGCTCTCAGACCCTGCATAGACAGCAGCGCAACTGTAATGTTCCCAGGTCCAGAAACATAGTAAGGACATCGGTAAAACAGTCCATGTGACATCAGTGGCTCAACTTCAGTGTTGCGAAACTACGAGAATACTTTTTGAGCGCAAAGAAAACAAAAATAACATAATTTATTCAACAATTCTTCTCCCCCGAGTTATGTCTTCCGCCATTTTAGAGTATCACAACACATACGCACACTTTCCCCTAAGCATAAACAACGGTGATTATGCAGATTATGTTCATGCGCACGCTTTCTCCCCCAAACATAAACAACGCTGATTACGTCGATTACGCTCTTAGGTACTCTCCAAAATGGCAGAAGACGTAACTCGGGGTGTTGCGTTGCTGTCTATGCAGGGTCTGAGAGTAGTGGTTGACCGATATGGGTTTTTTGACAGCTGATGCCGATATCTTGGAAAGCAGGGTGGCCGATGGCCGATATAAAGCCGATATAATTTTATTTATTTTAATTTATATTTAAGAAATTTTAAATAATTTGAAAATAGATCAAAAATAATTGTGTAAAATAAACATACCGTATTGGCCCGAATATAAGACGACCCTGATTATAAGACGACCCCCCTTTTTCCAGATGTACCTTTTGGAAAAAGGCTTTTTAAAAACCAAATCTTGTTTTTTCTCAGTAAAACATATTTTGTTTTCAATTATATTCATATTGCATATTTTTCCTATTTTAATTTTTGTTTTGTAAGTATGGTAAAAACTGGTAAAATGTACCAACAATCACATT
>NW_015505390.1:95806-126470 GCF_001515645.1 Sinocyclocheilus grahami | reverse complement strand
ATCTTATTAACAGTAGAAGTTAAATCTTACTGTAGTCTTCAAATCTGGGTACTGTCTTACGTTTTAAAATCACAAAGTGAGTTTGGTCCCATCAGGCTAACGTGACAGTCACGACTCATGCAGCTGTAAGGTTTTATTTTTCTTTTGTTTTAACTCGCGATCTTTACAACACGCATTACATTACGTATTTCATGGCACACTCGTTTTATGCGTATTTGGCGCCACCTATTGTTGTGGGTGTATTATTGTCACATGTATTATTACATGTCAAAGTCTAGACCCTGAATATAAGACGACCGCATTTTTTCAGATGTATTTTCAAGAAAAAAACATTGTTTTATATACAGGTAAATACGGTACTTATACTTTAGAAGACAAAGTATTTTTTCACAAATAAATAAATATTTAACAAAAATCTAATTAAAAAGGAAGTAAACCCTGTAACCAACAGGGCACTCAGTATTTTGGAAGTTGCGGAGGCATCCCTTGTTCCCCTTAGAGAACAGGGCATTTGCATTCTCAACTACCTCGACGACTGGCTCATATTACCTCAGGATCAGTTGTGCGAACACAGGAAATTGGTGCTCTCGCACCTCAGCCAGTTGGGCCTTCGGGTCAACTGGGAAAAGAGCAAACTCTCCCTGACGCAGAGGATCCCTTTTCTCGGTATGGAGTTGGACTCGGTCGAACAGACAGCACGCCTCACGCAGGAACGTGCTCAGTCGGTGTTGATCTGCTTGAATACATTCAAGAGCAGGATGGCGGTCCCACTGAAAAAATTTTAAAGGCTCCTGGGAGACCGTTTCAGCACTGGCTCCATGGCAGAGTCCCGAGGTGGGCATGGCAACGCGGCACTCACCGGGTCCAAGTTACACTGGCCTGCCGCCAAACCTTCACCCGTGGTCAGACCTTGCGTTTCTCCAGGCAGGAGTGCCCCTAGACCAGGTCTCCAGGCATGCTGTGGTTTCTACGGATGCCTCAACCACCGGCTGGGGGGCCACGTACAACGGGTTTGCAGTGTCAGGGGTTTGGACGGGGCCCAAACTGCACTGGCACATCAACTGCCTCAAGTTGCTGGCAGTGCACCTTGCCTTGATCCGTCTCAAAGGGCGCTTACGAGGCAAGCATATACTAGTCCGCACGGACAACACTGCGACCATTGCGTTCATCAACCGACAAGGTGGTCTGCGTTCCTGTCGCATGTCACAACTCGCTCGCCACCTCCTCCTTTGGAGTCAGAAGCATCTGAGGTCGCTTCGTGCTGTTCACATTCCTGAGGCTGCTCAACCAGTCAGCCGACGAGCTGTCTTGAGCTGTGCTCCCGGGAGAATGGCGACTCCATCCCCAGACGGTCCAGCTGATTTGGAGACGTTTCAGAGCCACTCAGGTAGACCTGTTTGCCTCTCCAGAAACCTCTCACTGCCAGTTGTTCTACTCTCTGACCGAGGGAACACTCGGCTTGGATGCACTGGGCCTTCGCAAGTATGTGTTTCCCCCAGTGAGCCTTCTTGCACAGACACCTTCTTGGTACCCACGTCCAGACCTCTGGAAACTTCATGTCTGGTCCCTGCGGAGGTTCTAGGTGACCTACCCCAAGAGGTAGTTGACACCATCACTTCAGCGAGAGCACCGTCTACGAGACACGCTTACGCTTTGAAGTGGAACCTGTTTGTTAAGAGGTGTTCTTCTCGCCGAGAAGACCCCCGAAGATGCCCGATCAGAGTCGTGCTGTCTTTTTTGCAGCAAGGGTTGGAGCGAGGGCTGTCTCCCTCCACCATCAAAGTCTATGTCGCTGCAATCGCTGCTAACCACGACCCCATAGAAGGGAAGCTGCTGGGGAAGCATGACCTGATCATCAGGTTCCTTAGGGGGGCGAGAAGGCTAAATCCTCCACGGCCCCCCTCTATACCCTCTTGGGACCTGACTCTAGTGCTCACAGCACTACAGCAGGGCCCATTTGAGCCTTTGCAGACAGTCGAGCTGAAGTTTCTGTCAATGAAAACTCTGCTCCTGCTTGCACTGGCCTCCATCAAGAGGGTAGGGGACCTGCACGCATTTTCGGTCGATGATTCATGCCTAGAGTTCGGGCCGGCGACTCCCAGGTAACCCTGAGGCCCCGGCCCGGCTATGTGCCCAAGGTTCTCACTACTCCCTTCAGGGATCAGGGGGTGAGCCTGCAAGTGCTGCCCCCGGAGGAGGCAGACCCAGCCCTAGCTTTACTCTGTCCTGTCCGAGCCTTAAGGTGCTAAGTAGACCGGACACAAAGCTCAGGACCTCAGACCAGCTCTTTGTCTGTCACGGAGGCCGGCAGAATTGAATGCCATCTCTAAGCAGAGGATGGCCCACTGGATAGTGGATGCCATCACCCTGGCTTATCAGGCACAGGGTGTGCCCTGCCCATTCAGGTTGTGTGCTCACTCAACTAGAAGTGTTGCATCCTCCTGGGCACTGGTGCGTGGCGTCTCGCTGTCAGATATCTGTAGAGCTGCGGGCTGGGCGATCCCTAACACGTTCGCTAGTTTCTATAGCCTTCGTGCAGAGCCGGTATCCTCCTGTGTTCTCACCTCAAACTTGTAGACGCTCCAGAGAGTCCATATAGTAGACCCTGTTGAGCTCCTCCGTCCCCTCGACAACCAGATGTGGTGGAGCATCCGGCGCCAGGCCCTCTCTCGATGAATCTGTGAGATTCCATGTGTAGAGACCTAAGTGTATCCCATATGTGTAAAGTCCACGGTATGGCCTCTGAGCCTGTGTTTCCCCGGCAGACTTCTGCCATCCCAAGAGGGTTACAATCACCTCCAATCTTCCATATGCACCTAAGGAATGTTCATATGAGTATTTGCTTCCGAAACCTCCTTCGGGAAGGTTGGAGCTTCCGCAACGTCCCTGTCCCAAGTGGAACGGGTATGTTTTCCCAGTGTTATCCAGTCTTACTGATTGGGTAGTGCCATAGCAGCAGTAGCTGGTCCTCTTGTGGTAAGCCCTGGCCTACGCCAAAAAGTAGGGGTGCAGGTGGCTTCCACGGGACACTGGAAGGGGCAGTACCTGTGGCCCTTTGTTAGGCATCCCAATTTGTCGGTCATCCGACGTGACGTCGGGAGTGACTGACTGAAAGGGAACGCCTCGGTTACGTATGGTAACCCTCTCCCCGGAAGGAGGGAACGGAGACGTCACGTCCCTTCGCCACAGCTCCTGTACCACCGCTGAGTGGCCGGGTCACCGGCTCGGCTCCTCAGCGAAAACCTGAATATGCACTGCATCTGCTGCCTACTTATACTCACGCAGTGATCAGCGGCATCTGGATGCAATAATCGCATGCCAATGTGCATTAGCTCGTTTAGTTTAATCTCAAAGTAGATTGGTCTCTCTAAGCGAGATCCCAATTTGTCGGTCATCCGACGTGACGTCTCCGTTCCCTCCTTCAGGGAACAAGGGTTACCATACGTAACTGAAACGTTCATTCATTCTCTTTCTCATCATCTGCCTCTCTTCTTCCTCAAGACACTGGGTCCACAAGGCCTCACGTATGTTTTGTCTCAGTGTTGATTTGAAAGGAATAGCTGAAGGTATATCTCTCTCTGAAGGGATTATTATGTGTTTAAACTCTTGTTGTGAGACATACCAAATCTTCATTATATTTTCACACCTTTACTATGCTCCACTCCGCTACCTGAGGAGAGAGAGAGAGAGCGTGAGAGAGATAAAGTAACACAATAAACCTCTGGTTCTATTCCAGGCAGCTGCTTGAGTTTCTGTTGCTCTTCATTCTGTCACTGTTTCAAAACATGCAAATGAGACTCTCTGAATCAGCACGAAATCTGTTGTTTCACTGTAAAAGAGAGAAAACAAATGAGAAATACAAAAATACAAAAGATTGAAATACTGGGATTGTGTAATTCATCATCTTATATTGGCTTATAATGAGCTGAGGTCGAAACTCTTTCTGTGTAAATTGTGTGTGATATTGTTTAGTTCTCCTGTTCTCTGATTTATCAAGTTTTTGTGAACTTAAATGAAGCTCAAGAAACAAATGTTTTTGTTGGATAAAAATGTCCGCTAAATGACAGATTTCAATTTCAGTGATGACTTGTTGACTTTTTGGGTCATGTTTTGAGAGTTCAAATAAATTGTCCCTGAGCACAAAAAGAGGCCTTTCCACCATCAATGTTATACCCTGACACTCACAAAGAGACACGTAGTCACAAAGCCACTGCAGTGTCATATCCTGTCCAGTAGAGGTGGAAACAGTTGTGCGAATGTGAGCCAGAGGGCTACAAATATAGAGCATGGTGTTAGCAATGTCAAGGTCATAGGTTCGACATAAGTCACTTTGGATAAAAGTAGTGTTGTGATAATACACTCATACACTATATAGATATATCACAATTATTTTTACCACAATAGCATATTCACACTTGGGATCCTTTACTTTAAAGTATGTTTTTAGGACTTTTTATGTATTCATGAGCACATTTACATAATTTTCTGCAGGTTAATTAAAGAAAAAGCATGTTGTAAAAAAAAGCACAAATTGACAATTCTCATTCAAAGACAATTCTCATTCAATTCTCATACACAACCTGCTTGACTTATATACTATATATAATAATAATTATTATTATTATTTTACATTTGTTAAAATATGTCTGTTTTTCAAATAATCTATTTATCAAAGAATCCTGAAAAAAGTATTACAGTTTCCACAAAAATATTAGGAAACACACCCATTTTTATCAACATATTGACAATAATAAGCAACACCAAATCTATATAGGAAGAATTTCTATAAAGAATTTCTGAAGAATCATGCGACACTGAAGACAGGAGTAATGGTTGCTGAAAATTCAGCTTTGCCATCAGGAATAGATTACATTTTAAAAATAGATTAAATTGTAAAACAGTTATTTTAAATTAAAATAATACACCAAATTTTTGAATGATAGTGTACATATAATAACATTTTCTCTTTAAATCTTTGTCTTTATTCTTGCTGAACTCTTCTTGCTATTCACTCAGAACATTTACTTGCTCTCTACACACACTTATACAATTATCTTTCCAAAGACCCTTGGCCTTAATTTAATTTGTTTCTCTGTAAATAACTGCTCTCGTAAAATGAGATAAAACAAAAATCAGGGGACACTTTAAATTATAACTGAAAGCAATTTTCCTTGTAATAACATCTATAGTGTCTCTGAAATTAAATAAACATAGAGTTAAATCTCTTTCTCTTTGTCTCTCCGCAGTGTGTGAAAGCAGGGGCGGAGGTAGCGATCTCGTGCCCAGATTCTCCTCATCCTTGCCCACGTACCTCCCTGTGTCCTGCCAACTGCAGGGTGCAGAGTCATCCTTCTTTCTCTGGGAGGCCACACAGAATGTGATGCGTAACGGGAGTTTGCAGACACGCAGTGAGCCTCTCTTTCTCCACTTGCCCGATGCTGGCCCTGCTCCCCTCTTGTTGGTCAACTGTAGCTATGGCAACCTCACCGCAGAGGCGCCAGTACCACCAGAGCTCCTCCAGGGGGCGCTGCCACGTTCTTTCCATCCCTCTACACACCTCAAACTGGGCTGGAAGGTGAGAGCGCACCTGGTAGGCAGGAGGATAGGAGTCAATCGACCTCAAATCCAGGTTTTGTTTTATCTGGCGGGCCGCAGGTGGGAGGATGTGGATCTTGCCGCGGAACTGCTTCCGTGTATCTGTGTCGTTGGGTTCCGTGATCCAGGGGAAGGCTCTGTATCAACCGCCTGCCGACTGGAGGGAAACATGGGGATCTGTGTAGCCCAGCTTGGCATCCCAACGACCTGGTTCAATGCTCCTCCGCCACGTAGGCGCACACAGGAGCCCGTTCCTGTCACGGTGGAGTTGCACTACTCCATCCTTCCTCCAGAGGACCAGGGGAAAGAGTGTGTAGCGGGTATGGTGCAAGGAAAGGCTGTAGGGCAGGAAGGGGATATGCAGAGGATTGGGACGGTGACTCTCGCCACTGGGGACAACAAAGCACCCAGAAACCGACTTAGACTGGATGGAGACGTTGAGATTCTGGCATCCCCCAGCCCGGTTAAACAGGGACAGACAGTGGGATTTCAAGTACTAATGAATCCTGCTGCCGCCACTGAGCAGTTCACACTGAGGTAAGACAAAGTACATGCACTCACCTGCATAGAGGTTGAACGTCTTGAGCTCATTAATGCATTAATGCATCGATCAGACAATAATTAGTTCTTAATTTCAGTACAATCCACCAAATCTGCTATGGTGTAGGGCTTGTATGACTACTCATTTTTACTTGCCTTGTACTTGTCTTCCAGAAAAGCAGCCAACCTTATGTGAGTGAAATCACAATATGTAGGGATGCACTTGATATTAACATTTTGGACAATATTTTAATTGTCATTATTTTATTATGATGTAATTGTAGGGGTGCACTATTTGACCAAAATCTTATTTCACTATGCAAGTAATTTTATTTCACAATAATGGTATGTTACAATATAAAACTTAGAGCAAAGATGCACATAACAAATAATAGGACAAATTCAATCAAAGAAAGATATAAATAAAATACAGAAATTGAATAATTAAATGTAAAAACATTTAAAGCTGCTGACCAGGAACCAAGAATCCAATAATTATTTTCATGTAATGTGCAATATTAATTTTTTTCTAAATAAATTAAAAGTAAAACAATATTGTCAAAAAAAAAAAGTAAAAAAAAAAAAAGTTTTAAAAGCTAAAAGTGACTTTAGGCATCAAACCATTATAATGTAGTGCATGAAAAAGGGATATTCATATGTTAATGATAGTTTAAAAGTGTTATAAAATTTATTAAGATTAACTTTAAACATAAACATAGGAAATGAGCTTGCATAATTATATATCCAATATCCAATAAAACTGGAGCTGAACTCTGCAGGATGGCGACCCTTCAGGAGCAGAATTGGGCACCTTTGTTCTAAATGAACTCTGAACATTTTAGCTTGCTTACAGCATGTTTATGAACATAAAAGCTGCGTCCGAAAGCTCAGGCAGCAGACTTGTTGGCTCGCTGCCCTATCAGTTTGTTTATTTGTTTGTTTATTTATTGGTATTATTTAGTCATAAAAATTTAACAAATCAATAAAGAAATATCACTATAATATTATATACTATGAGTATTTTATAATAATAATTTTAATTTATATAATAATAATAATTATTATTATTTTAACTAATGGTAAAATTACAATAGTAATATTTGTGTGTTTTTTTTTTTTTGCTAACAAACATTAAGCCATAGATTTTTTATTTTGGCGGAGGAAAATGCAGGGAACTTCTCTTTTAAAATGCTTCTTTTGTTGACAACAGATGTATGAATGACACTCATTACAAGTTTGGGAAGATGATTTGGGCAAGTGTCATTTTCACATGCATGGTATATGCGACTCAGTCTCACAGGACTTGCAGAGATGGAGTTTGTGTGGAGCAGCATTTACTGCAAACCGCTCAGAGACACTGAAAACACTCACAGCTGCTCACAGGACAGAACATCAGATTACATATTTACATAATTTCAATGCCGTCTTTGCAATTTGATAATCGTTCTTTTAAACCATTTCGCATACTTTGGCATTGTTAGAATTAATAAAAAAGTTATCAGCCAACTGATGAGTAACACTGTTTCATATACTTTCCAACTCCAATTTTTTTCCCCTTACTCGCATTTGGTGCTTGGCGACTGTTAATTTTAGGCCCTGTTTACACGCATGGAGCTCCCATTATTCAGTACTAACAATACACACGCATGCAGTTTGGTGATCCTTATAGTCACAGTTCACACATGAACACATTGCTGCTCGCTTACTCTCTGGCAGCTTTTCATTCTGGAGGCCTTGGGGCTTTCCCAGACATATGATAGATTAGACTTATTCATCAGTGCGCAGATAAAGCAGAGCTCCAGACTACCGCCGTACCCGTCCCAGCCAGCTCCGCTCCTCTCTTCTCTATCACTGCTGTTGAGTTTTATAATGAGCAATAATTAGTCTCTGCCATCAGCACATAAGGATCATTAAAATGGATGAAGGAGCAGTACGTTAAGGTTGTTTCAGGGGGTATAAGAACTGAGTCTCTCATATGGTCACTGACAAGATTTTAGGTGGATATTTACATCCGAACACAGTCGTTATTACTGAATTAGGAGGGCAACATGTACTTGTTAAATATAATTGTTTACTACTTAATCTAAGAGACTTTGGTGTGATGCCATCTAAGTGTATTTATGTCTGGGACTGCGATTATCTGCAGGAGAGTCACTATGGAATATGTCTCTCCTATCTCAATTAACTTCCGTCAGCAGAGAGACAGATGCATGCTGGCAGAGGAAGATGCTATTGTTTCTGCTAGTTGAACGATGCTGCGACATCAAAGCCACTCCTGCTGGTGTCGTTTGGCTCTATAAAAGATGTGTGATGTCTTTCATTTCACCACATGCTATCTGTTTAGATGGAAAAAATCTAAATGTTTTCCTCCTACCGATGCTGGGAAAAGTCTCCCAGCCGTTGTTTGTTTGTTTGTCTAGAAATTCACAAATTTCTGCCCTTATTGTTGCCGAGGAGGAGATTGAAATAGCTAAAATAGCTTCATTTGTTCCCTCTAAAATCAAAACAGAGTTTGTGTAGTTGGTATTTTTCCTTGTTTGTGTGTCATACACATGGAAAGACACAGGTCTTTGAAAGCACACCTCTACAGACATTTGAATCAACCTAACAAAGCCAAAACATTTAGAAATGTCTTCTGTCACAGTCTAGACAGTTTAAAGATTCTAGATCAGTGGCCACAAGTTTTTACTTGTGTATATACCTGTAACTTAACAGGAATTCCCCCCCCCCCCCATTGACTAGTTAACATAAGCAGTTCTTAAATGTTAATTATCATTTTGCATTCAATTGGATTTCTACAAATCTAGAAAATAATTGCGATTTTATTGTATTCTGTTTTATTATTTAATTTAATTTAATTTAATTTGTTAAAAACGTCTACACCCAAGGGTTTCAAAGAGGTTTAGACCAACTTTTTTGGTCCACAATCCATTTTCTAAAGTGTAATAACTAACAAATATTTAAAATTAGCAACTAATTTTCTTAAGAATAACAAGTTAAATTTTCAGTCAATATTATTCGAAACTTCAAATCATAGAAATATTTTGTGATCCTTTCTGTATCTCTGGTGACCACCAAATAGAGTTGTGACAATAAGAGTATTATTATTTAAATTAAGATTATTATTTAAATCAAATTATTAATCTAGAAAATAATTGCGATTTTATTGTATTCTGTTTTATTATTTAATTTAATTTAATTTAATTTGTTAAAAACGTCTACACCCAAGGGTTTCAAAGAGGTTTAGACCAACTTTTTTGGTCCACAATCCATTTTCTAAAGTGTAATAACTAACAAATATTAAAATTAGCAACTAATTTTCTTAAGAATAACAAGTTAAATTTTCAGTCAATATTATTCGAAACTTCAAATCATAGAAATATTTTGTGATCCTTTCTGTATCTCTGGTGACCACCAAATAGAGTTGATTAAGATTATTATTTAAATCAAATTATTTAAATTCTCAACTCTGGCCCTCAAGGTCCATTTTCCTGCTGGGTTTACCTCCAGTCGTGATCAAACTCACCTGCCTTTAACTTTCTAGTGATCCCGAAGACCTTGATGAGCTTGTTCAGGTGTGTTTGATTAGGGTTGGAGCTAAACTCTGCAGGAAAGTGGACCTCAAGGGCCAGAGTTGAGAACCCCTGATTTAAATTATTATTTAAATTATTAAATTAAGATTATTATTACCATAAGATTATAATTGACATTTTTCTTATTATTATTATTATTATACTGAGGTACGTAGATGTGATTTGACTAGCTTAATATTTAGATATTTTTTCTCTGGGTTAACATTAGCACCTCTTCTGGCTTGTTTACGGTAAGTCATTACTCCTTGTATTACATCTTATATTGCAACAAGCTGTTAGACAAACTGCATTTTGTTTTGTGCGTCTAGAAGTAAGTTATGAGTTTAAATGAATTAGAACATCTAATTTTGATCACAGTTTTGGAAATAATTCTTCAGTCTGTCCTGTTCTTTCAAGTGTGCCACACAGCTGTCAAACAGTGTTTCAAGAGGAAACATTTACACTTCAGAATGTGATGCTTGGTGAACAAAACACTGTGGATTTCTCAGATGATTTGGCACATTTTTCCAGTTTTAATACTTGTTCTCAAATCAGCAAGCACAACTGTCTACGGCTTTGCATATCTTACTATTTAACAGATTTGTACTGCTTTTACCTAATTTGCAAGGCTACGTTCATTTATTATAAGAACTTCAGCTTGAGAGTAGAAAGAAACCAAACAATACATGGTAACACTTTACAATAAGGTTCATTAGTTTAGTTAACTACTTTAGTTAAAATGAACTAAGAATAAACAATATTTCTACAGCATTTATTAAACTTAGTTGATGTTAATTTCAACATTTACTATGCATTATTGAAATCAAAAGTTGTGCTTTTTAACATTAGTTAATGCACAGTAAATTAGCATGAACTAACAATGAACGACTGTTGACTGTTCATTAACTAACATTAACAAAGATTATTAAATACTTTAAGAAATGTGTAGTTCATTGTTTGTTCATGTTAGTTAATACATTAACTAACATTAGCTTATGGAACCTTATTGTAAAGTGTTACCCAATACATTAACCACAAAAAAAAAAACTAAAATAAAAAAGAAAATATCTTCTTTTTCTTTGAAATAAATGAATACTTTCAGCATGAGGATGAAGGATGAATTAAATTAATCAAAAGTGACAGCTAAGACATTTATAATTTTACAAAATATTTCTTTTTAATTACTGTTTTACAGTAGTACTGTATTATTTACTGTATTGTTTATCAAATAAATGCAGCCTTGGTGAGCATAAAATAGCATAGTATATTGGTAACACTATACAATATAGTCTCATTTGTTAATATTAGGGTACATTCTTATAGGGTTTGGTCAAGTTAGTTCACGGTGCTTTAGCTAATGTTACCAGATGCAAATGTTGATTTTAAAAATGTTTTTAAAAA
Source organism: Sinocyclocheilus grahami (assembly GCF_001515645.1). Taxonomy (NCBI): domain Eukaryota; kingdom Metazoa; phylum Chordata; class Actinopteri; order Cypriniformes; family Cyprinidae; genus Sinocyclocheilus; species Sinocyclocheilus grahami. Next base: position 115,362 of record NW_015505390.1, on the reverse strand, counting down.
TGTTGAAATTAATATTTACTGATATTAATAAATGCTGTAGAAGTATTTTAGTTCTTGTTAACGTCTTGGTTACGTATGGTAACCCTCGTTCCCTGAAGGAGGGAATGGAGACGTCACGTCGGATGACCGATGAAATTGGGATCTCGCTTAGAGGGACCAATCTACTTCGAGTGTAAACTAAACGAGCCAATGCACATTGGCATGCGATTATTGCATCCAGCTGCTGCTGATCACAGCGTATAAGTAGGCAGCAGATGCAGCGCATATTCAGCTGAATATGCGCTGCATCTGCTGCCTACTTATACTCACGCTGTGATCAGCAGCAACTGGATGCAATAATCGCATGCCAATGTGCATTGGCTCGTTTAGTTTACACTCGAAGTAGATTGGTCCCTCTACGCGAGATCCCAATTTCGTCGGTCATCCGACGTGACGTCGAGAGTGACCGACTGAAAGTGAACTGATAGTTAACAAATGAGTCATTATTGTAAATTATTGCCAGTATATAAAATATAGCTGAACGCCATATTACCTTGAGCATGTGTCTGTATTAGGGCTGTGAATCTTTGGGTAGTCAGCGAATCGATTCAATTCACGATTCATAGGTTATCGATTCGATTCAAGAATGATTTTTGCAAATTCAGAACGATTAGATTCTGCATTATTTAAGTGAATTCACAGGATTATTTAAATGCTTCCCCTAAATTCTTTAAATGCTTGGTCAGGGGGCAAATTACATCGCAGCCTTTATGGTTAGAGAACCATAGTTACAGAAAAAAAAACACTTTTGTCCATTGTTAGATGCTAGTTTAATGATGCTATGTCATGACATGGATTATGTAGAAATTTATGTAAGCCAAGATTTTAAAAAAGAGCTTTAAAAGTATTATGTATAGGCTAACATTTTGTCACACCAGGGGGGTAGCCATCATTTCAGAAGTGACAGAAATGCCAAATACAATTATTTTATGTATGTGTGTTTTATTATGATTTTTTTTTACAAGGAATTATTTTCTTATCTCTTACTTTGAATTTGAAATCAAATACACTGCTGGACAATAATCAATAATTTGTAATCTATAATTTTTTCCTAATGGCAATTTTATGAATGTTTTATATACTACAAACAATTATTAAAATTTTCTGCACAGAATAAGGTAGAAAATATACTTTATAGTTTCTGTACTGTACTAAATGATATATCAATTAGCACGGCATCATTCATAAATTTTATTTATTTATTGTGTTTATTGTCTTAACATTTCAGTTCATTCTGCTTTTTATTCAGCTTAGCTGCAGATATAGCCTGGCACGTCTTAAGTTCTATGAGCGCGAGATCACTTCTCTTTCAGTGCGAAAACTTCTTTATCTCATTTTCACAAAATAAAATGCTATAGTGCTTTTCCTCTCCATCGGTGAATGATGATTCTGAAAGAAAACGCGCCCGAAGTCTATTTGCTATAGCAACAAACACTACTTTCATGCGTCTGATTATCAGATAAACCTCGCGCTCTTATTTCAAGGTTGTGGGTAATGCTGTGGTTATTTTAACAATTTCCTTCGTACATTCGGTTCAACAACATTGTTAAAATACATTTATCATTCAGTGGAACTGTGCGTATGCTTTAGACACTTACATTTTTGCTCTGTCCAATAAATGCGCAGCCTTCGACTACTCAGGTAATGCCATCGGTATGACTGAGAGCCATTGAAAAACTACAGAAAAGTAAAACTACTTCACTTTAGCATTACTGGCCACGAGTAGCCTACTAAGGAGAGATCACACATCAGCTGCTCAAAAAATGTGTCAGTGAGACGAACTGAGCGCGAGCGCAATCCTGTGACAGTCACTGCAGGCGGGAAATAGTGGAGTGCATGAAGGAGAGAGGCGAGGGCACGAACACTGTTCAAGGTCTCCATTAATTCGAGCTTGTAGTCATTTAATGTGTATATATTTTGAAAGCATTGAATCGCTATAGAAATCGTGATTCATTCGATTCTTAGCGTTTTAAATCAATTACTGTCCGAAATCAACGATTCACGATTCAAAATCCATGTTTCAAGATCGATGCATTGCATCATCGGTGTTTGTAATCAATGCATCGATAAAACGAGTGAATCGTTACACTGCTAGTCTGTATGCCTCGATCACACTTTAATCTGCTGTTCTTTAACTGTTCTTTATCTTCTACCTACTGTTTTCTCTCTTCTTTTCTCATCTTAAAAAAACAATCTGCATTTTCATTCTTCCAGACTGCATAATGCAAAGGACTGGATTTAATCTGCTTATACGCTTTGTCCATGATTAACAAATCAGAATGTAATAAGAAAACAAAATTTGAGAAAAATATTCATGGATTTGTCAAGAGTTTTGTAATCAGTACTATCTGGAATACGCAATTACATTCAGCTGAAAAACTTGTTTTTTTCAGTGCTTTTTCTCAGGAGATTGTGTGAGGCAAGTAAATACTTGTAAACAAATTTATGAAGTATAATTTGCATTGAAGTGCTTTTTGCATCTGGTGTGCCCGATGTGCAAAGTTTGAAAATTGTCAGTAGTTAAAAGGGATAGTTCACCCCAAAAATGTAAATTTTGTCATCATTTACTCACTCTGTCTTTCCAAACTATATGATTTTCTTCCTCAGTGGAACACAAAATAAGATATTTTGAAAGTCATTGGGGTCCAAATAAAAAAAAATTGTATGCAATCCTCAGAGAGCTGTGCTTTAGCCAAAACAAAAGCCACTATAGCACGCACAGGCACACACACACCTCAGAAGTTGTGCTAATGAGGACTAAGATAATGATATTTACTATGTACAACCCCTGAACCTCACACAAACCTGATAACACTAATACAATTACAAAACATGATTTGGTGAATAATGAGCATGTTAGATACTTAGAAACTACTCCAAAATGCCCTCACAAATTGTTTTTTGACTTTTTATTGTGTGTTAGGACATTTTTGTTAATTAAAAATAAAACTTTCGACAACTAAAAACTATTTGTAGAGTTGTTATTGGTAACTAAAACCATAAAAACTTTTTCATTTATTAAATAAATGTATTTTAAAGTTGTTAAAAATCAATAATCAATAATCCTGTCTGCAGTTTTTGTTCAGACCAATGCGAAAATCCACCCACATGACCCCCGTTTTAAATTAATATAATAATTTATACTTCTGACTCATCCTTTTTCTTAAAAAAATGGTTTAAAGCCTCAATTGTGAGGTTTATCGTTTTATAATTTATTTTGTTTTTGTGAAAACCTGTTTCTCAACTGTAAATCAATTGCTATTACATGGTCTACAACATAAAAGAAAGCTATTATAACATGTACATGAAAAATGTAGAAACATTGGACACAACTATGGGGCACCACTGTGCAGCAGCAAGCATCACAACAAAAAAGGAACCTCAAGGTTGATGTAGGTAAATGTGTGCAATTGTATAGGTCCTATATTTTGCCTGGGGCCCCCAATTCACTAAATCCGCCCCTGCGTCCAGTGTCCCACAGTGCATCAGTGCTGCGGCTGCCTACTAGTGTGGCCTAATGTTCAAGCACCCACCACTTTACATCCATAAATCTCTTTCTCTCTCGCTCTTTTCCTCTCCAATAGTGCGCCTTCTTTCCCTTCCTCATTAGCCAACTCTAAAATATTAATCTGAACAGGCACTGAGCATCATTAGTCCCTGTTAGAAGACATGATGCATAAGAAAAGGAAAAAGACTCAGACCTACAGGATCTCAAGGGAATTGGTCTTAATGAAAATGAAGTCCTACTCAATATATATTTTTTGTTCTTTTATTCTGCTCAGCCATACACTGACAATTTTGTTGATGGCTCATGTACTGTATATATAAATGTGTGTGTGTGGTTGGGATGACCTGTTCATCCATTTAGAACTACAGAAAGCACTTGGCTCCCTCTCTATCTCTGTAAATGTGCGTGACTGTGTAGTTAAGCTTGCCCGTAGACGTGATAAGTACAGGATTTCTGGGTAATTACGTTCAACAAGAGAGGTGATAGGAAGCTAAACGTGTGTGTATGTGCATGATTACATTAAACTGCGAAGTAGATGGAGGGTCATGAGCACTTGTGGCTTCCCACCTGTGCTGGAGCTTGTCTTATTACCAGTCTGGTTTCATTTCGTATCATTCTAATCTCAAAAGCACTTAGCATGGTGCTTTTGAACACAGAGGGCAAGGCCTGTAGATGGAGAGAATGTCTAAAACAATCTCTCTTGCAACTCTGCCCCCCCCCCAACACCTGTCTCTAACAAGCACAAACATACACATATCGAACTCCCAGAAGAGGCTTGGAGCTTATTTCTTGATCTAGCTGACGTCTGATAGCAGCATTGAGTGGGTTCAGTACAAACATATGGAAAGGTAAGCGGTCCCTGAGGGCTCGTGTGTCATTCATCCAGAGGTAAAACCTCTTTATCTCATTCCCTGAAGACCTACGGTATCTAAATCTTGTGTGCACAGGAAGGGGTCATGATTATGTGGATGTTTTTTCCAAAAGCTCTGTCTAGTGATTTCAATGTAAGATAGCCTCACACGGGGCACCACTGAATGTAGTGATTTTAGAAATAAGTTGCATCACAAGTGTAATGACTTTGGGCTTTAATTAGGGATGCACCGAATGTTCGACAACCGAAATTATTCGCCCGAATAAGCGAAAAGACTGAATAAATTGTACTGAACAATGACGTGATGCGATGAAATAGCAACCAGTGTAGAGTGAGAGGCACACACTCTTTATAATGCAACAAACATGTCAGCAGTGTGGAAGCATTTAAAACGGTCCGAGAAAGATGCAAAAATCATTACAAGCACCGACAGCGAGAGACTGTTTAGTACTGCATTGCATGTCTTCGATGAGAAGAGGAAGGGGTGATTGTTGCTGGTTACTGTATGATGATTGAAATCGTGAAATGGCCGCAAACAATTAGTAAATAAACTGCAGAACGTTATGTTTTCTAATACACACAGGAATTGCATGTATTCTGACAGCGCTGCACAAACTCACAGCACTATCTGCTTGTTAACCAGGGTTCAAGGTCCAAAGTGCAAGGAAAATCTGCACTGAAACAGTGTTACTCATCAGTTGCTCAGTCACATTTTTATGAATTTTTACAAGGCATGTGACAATGCGATATGTGTGACATATTCGTAATGAGACTCATTTATAAATCTGCTGTTGTCAACAAAAAGAAGCACTGAGGTCTTCCTGCGTGTTTCTGCCGAAATAAAAGTTGAATAAATGTTAGTATTGTAATTTTACTGTTGTTCTATATAATGAAATAAAAAGTAAGACAATAATAATGATAATAATAATTACAACAGCTCTGTTAATACATTTATTATAACATTCACAGTGTTCAAATTGGGATCTGTAATATTTTCTAATGTTTTAAAAGAAGTCTCTTCTGCTCAGCAAGGCTGCTTTTATTTGTACAGTAAAAAATACATGCCTGATTCAAGAAGGGGGTCTGATGGCCAAAACAACTTATTTTACTAACTTATTAATTTTAAGTTAAATTGTGCTTTGTTGGTACAATGTCTGCTAGAATGTTAAAAAATATTCAGTGTTCATTTTTTTAAATAGTTGATTTTTTTTTATTGATTTTTTCTTTGAAAAGTAAGACAAAACAGCAAAAAGCACATTTTGGTTATTTAATTTATGCAATAGTGAAATAAATAGGCAAATTACATGGGAAAAAATAACTTGAAAAACAGTGTTCGGTATTCGGCCCAGTGTTTCATTTTGTTCAGTTTCGGCTTTGGTCAAGAAAAAGGTGCATCCCTAGCTTTAATATTAATATTAAATAATAATATTAAGATTGGCCTTTAATATTCATACACACTTTTTTACGGGGCACTAGCCAGGAATTTCAGCTTGACAGTAAAGAACAATCATGGAAGATTGTTGAATACATAAGAATTACATCAATTGGAAGAAGTTGTAGTTTGATCAGTCTGAAGGATTATAGAGTTATCGTTAACTTGTAGAGCCTCTTACTGTATTATCAACACAAGTAAGACACAAGTGTAATAAAAGGGGTTTTATTAACAAAAGGATAGACAAGAGTAACTAACAACTATAGATAATGGGTACAATGATTGGATAAAGTGCAAAAGATTGATTGAGTTGGATGTTACTATGGATGTTATCTTATGGAAAGATAAACTGAAGTTTCTGGGAAATAATAAGGTAAACATTATTCTAGATTCAACAAATAAATCGAGAGATTATTTGTTATTAACAGACATCAGGTATTTAAAATCTAATGCAAATTAGATAATCATATACTGACAAAACATACTAATGCCAAGGGCCTCTGGGGAAGAGGTTGGAAAAGTGATATTTATGTTCCACCTGGTCATGTACTGAGTCTGAGCGGCGACATCTTCCATTTGTTGATCTGGGCCACGTTACAGTGGGAAGAAAGGAGTTGAATCCGTTTCACAGTCTTGAACACGAAGCACTGGTGAACTATGAACTCCTGAGCACTGAGGAGGTCCTTTGTCTGGAAACACACAAACGGAGGAGCCTTGAAGGTGAAGGTTCTGAAATTTGTGCAGAAGATCCAGACGACCTGGAACACGCAGGAGAAGGATCGCTGATGAGACGATTCTGAAGTTATTGGAGAAGATCCTGGCAGTTTGGAACGCGCAAACAGATAATCGCTGAAGAGAAGGTTCTGAAGTTGTTGCAGAAGATGGGGGGCACTAAGCTTGTGGTTGCTGTTGCTTTTGCTGTTTCCAAACTCCCCAAATTCCCTTCTTTCAGAACTTCTTTGTTTCTCCTTGGAATACGTTAGCGTAGCAGCTTAGCAACATAGAGCTTAGCACTTACAGTAGACATGACAGTTTAGCACACTTCTTTGTCTTGAAGAGAACCTTTTAATCTTTACTTAGAAGGAGGGATTTGCAAGTTGGCGCCTTTCATATCCAGCGTTTTGATTGGCCAATGCTGTCGGAGGTGGCCATGGTATGGCCCCTCTCTGGCATGAGGTCTATTTGCATAGCTTAAAGTCCACGTTTAGAACACTGTCCTTAAGGTTTTTGCTATGCATAATTTACTTTCCAAACCAATTCCAGATTAACCTACACATTAGGGCTGTAAAAAAAATTTGAATTTCGAATATTCGTCGAATTTAAAATAAAAATCCACATTCGAATGCAAAAACGTTGCATTCGAATTTTAGGTGTGCTTCAAACAGCCTTATCAGTGGTGCACCAAATGCGACGATGATGTAAATGTCATTGCATTTTAATGCTTTTGTTAGCCTATCCAGTTGAACCCATTAGTTGTGGTGCTGCAACATTGTTCATTCAAAATATTGCCGAAAAAGAGAACATCAATGCAGAGATGAAGTTGTTTACGTCAAAACCGAAACCAAACCTTTCACACAGAAAGCATATTTATCAAATTTTCTAGAGCAGTGGTTCTCAAACTTTTTACAGTGGCATACCCCCTGGAGCACTTAACATTCTTCTGCGTACCCCCTCTCTTCCACTTAGACTGCAGTCACACCTTTGCTATTAAAGGACAATATTTGCCCCCTTAAATTGATTTACAGGTGCATTTTTTACCTTTATAGAGGCAAATATTTTCTATCCTTATTAATTGTGTCATGTTTTATGTCATATTCTTAACATTCCATTAAGTGTATTATTAATATAATAAATAAAGCAATAAATTATGGCAAATCGAAGTGATACTTATAGATTTTAAAATAAAACCGCCAGTAGGTGGCGGCAAGTCTCTGTCTTAATGAGCCAGGCGTCGCGTTATTCATTCATTCAGTAACAAAGCAAAATGATGTAGTTATGAATTGGTTATTAATCACTGACTCTCCAAATCGTTCAAAGCCGCAGATTCGTTCACTAATGAAACACCGCTGTATGTTGCTTGGAGACGCACACCAGATGATACGGATTTCGTTGGAACTATTATTTCGTTGGAAAATGGAACAAACATGATAATATTCTGTTTAAAATGGCTACATTTAAAATGTAAAATGTTCACTTAATATTATCTTTTTTTTGTTGTACTGTTGTAAAAATTAATTGCACATTTACCATTGTTTGGATATTCATGGAAATTTGCATTCTTGCTCGTATCTTAACCATGAAAACAATAACACGCACAGAGTGTGTCTGTATCGAAGAGAGTTTAAATCGATTTCAGTCCGTATCAATATTTGCTCTTCATGCTTTAAGTGAAGATCTACTTTAAAGACAGCAGTGCGATTTGCTAAAGCAGCATATTCAGCGGGCATCCTATCACATGCGTGTGTGGATGCAGTCAGTTTTGACCGCAAAAGATGAGGTAAGCTGATTGGATATCATGTATTTGACCATTTACGGCACTCCCATTTTCCTGTTTTTACATTAGAAGCGACATTTTGATTGTCAGAAATACATGTTCGGTTTTAATGTTACTTGGGGTAGAATTAAATGAATGCCAAAACTCAGAATTTTGTTCGCGTACCCCCCTCCGATATCTCACGTATCCCCAGTTTGAGAACCACTGTTTTAGAGGGACATCTATCACCGTTGCACTCGCGTCTCGCACAAGAGAGCCGCATGTTTACAAAGCCATGTAAAATTAATGTAAGTTCAACTTTAAAAACATGTCTCAAAGACTTATTTTTCCCCCATCCCACTGCATCTCAAGTTTTTAACTGAAGAAAGTACTCTTTGTGATTGGTTTTTGGTCCTTTGTATTAAACTATACATGCATGCATGTATGCATAATGCTGTTTTGTTTCTAATTGTTTAAGCAACTTTATTAATTATATAAGGTTTATAAACATTATTTTAAACATTATGCTAAGCTTTTTCAAAGATAGTCCTGTTATTTTATTATGCTTTGAAGAAACGTGCATAATATTTTGTTCGATCCGCCCCCTTGTTGTCTCAGGAGAGAAGCCAAAAGCTTTTTTTCCCCCTAACTGAAATAATGCCTTTTAAATTTGAATATTGATAATAAGTACAAAATTAAAATTTAGTTTTTCAGCCATTTTGACAGCCCTACTACACATTGTGCTGAAAATATGAAGACCAAACATAAATGGGTAATGCTGATCATTGACTCATGCATTCAAATATACAGTATAAACCTTAATAGGTAAGGTTGCATACTGTCATGTCACGCTGTTGAGGGAACACGCTGGAGTCACGAGGAAACGTTTAACAGTCTTTAAATCAAGAAACACAGGAGATAATCCACAATGGGAGCCTCAGCCAACACACGTAGAGAACGAGTAGACCTGAAAAACTGAACAGACTAGGACTTTTAAACACAGGGCAATTGCTGTTTTGTTTCTAATTGTTTAAGCAACTTTATTAATTATATAAGGTTTATAAACATTATTTTAAACATTATGCTAAGCTTTTTCAAAGATAGTCCTGTTATTTTATTATGCTTTGAAGAAACGTGCATAATATTTTGTTCGATCCGCCCCCTTGTTGCCTCAGGAGAGAAGCCAAAAGCTTTTTTTCCCCCTAACTGAAATAATGCCTTTTAAATTCGAATATTGATAATAAGTACAAAATTAAAATTTAGTTTTTCAGCCATTTTGACAGCCCTACTACACATTGTGCTGAAAATATGAAGACCAAACATAAATGGGTAATGCTGATCATTGACTCATGCATTCAAATATACAGTATAAACCTTAATAGGTAAGGTTGCATACTGTCATGTCACGCTGTTGAGGGAACACGCTGGAGTCACGAGGAAACGTTTAACAGTCTTTAAATCAAGAAACACAGGAGATAACCCACAATGGGAGCCTCAGCCAACACACGTAGAGAACGAGTAGACCTGAAAAACACAAACTGAACAGACTAGGACTTTTAAACACAGGGCAATCAGGGGAACACAGGTGACATCAATGGAACATAATCAAACTAAACGAGGACAAGAACTTGACCAAATAAGGCAAAACAGGAACTGAAACACATGACAAAACAGGTCCAATCCTGACATTTCGCCCCCTCCCGGAAGGTGCGTCCTCACACCGTAGAACAACAGAGGGGAGGAATGGGTGGGAACTAAGGAGGAGGCTCAGGAGGAGGACGGACACCCCGGAGGGGGCCGGCAGACAGAGTCCAGGGAGGAGACGATGGAGGGAGGAGACAGGGAGGAGACAGGAGGGGCTTGGAGCAGGAGGAGCCAAGCAGGATCCAGGGCACAGCCATGATGGCGACCCACGGTGGAGACCCGACAGAGGGAGGAACCATGGAGGAGGAATGGCCACCGACTCCAGGGGGCCGACCAATGGCGGCGGAGCAGGTGGTGGAGGAGCCCGAGGCGGAGACGGGGAACCAACGAGCCAGGGGGATGCCGACCGAGGCAGAAATCCGGAGATCCGCAGCAGAACCAGAGCGACTGAGGACCCAGGTGGAGTGGCCGCCAACTCCAGGGGGCTGACCAACGGTGGCAGTGCAGGTGGTGGAGGAGCCCGAGGTGGAGACGGAGAGCCAACAAGCTAGGGGGATGCCGAGGATCCGTGGTGCCAGGGTGGAGCAGAGTGCTCTGGCGACCAAGGCGGAGCAGAGATCTGGAGATCCACGGCGGAGCCGGAGCGACCGAGGACCAAGGTGGAGCTGGCGGGAGGAAGGAGCCCAATAGAGCCGGTGGGACAGAGCAACGAGGTGCAGCCGGAGGAGCGGAGTCCTGAGGCGATGACGGATCGACGCCCGACCAAGGCGGAGCTGGAAGGACGAGGGAGCCCGGTGGAGCTGGTGGATCGACGGGTGATGGTGGAGGCGAGGGAGCTAGGAGTCGAGGTGGAGCCGCTGGGTCTATGGGTTGAGGCGGAGTCTTTGCCTCGGAGGCTGGAGGTGAGGGATTCTCCAGACCCGCTGTGCTCGTACCGTAATGATAATGGGCTGAGGGCGAGCAGAGGGGCTGCCAGACAACAGCGGTGGAGGAGGCAAGAGCGGGTGGGAGGGCGAGCATTTGTGAGTCTCTGGGCATTCAGGGCTTAACTCTGGATCGGAAGCCCTCTGTAGGCTGAACATGGGAACAGGATGGCGCTCAGGAAGAGCGGACACTTGAGGGTGCTTACGAGGAGCTGGCACTGGAGGGCGCTTTCCAGGAGCGGGCATTGGAGGGCGCTCTGGACTGGATTCGAGGACTGGAGCCCTCTCCTCTTCGCTTTGGCACTTTCGCCACGCCATACTCAGCTCACCCTAAGCCGCGGTGCAGGGGGCGGAGCTCCTCTCCGCGCTCAAACTGTCCGCGGCTTTCTCCCTCATGGCGGGCATTGTTGCCGGCTCTCGCACCTGGTCTGACGAGTTGAGCTCTGCGTCCATCCAGGGCGATCCTCTGCTCAGTCGCTCAGCATTGCGCTGGCTCATAGATCGCGGCGGTTCAATAAATTATTTTGGTCATATTCTTAATCAGCTTTGAATGTTCCTTAATGTGCCATAATGTCGACCCACGGTGGAGCCGACGGAGGGAGGAGCCATGGAGGAGCTGGCACTGGAGGGCGCTTTCCAGGAGCGGGCATTGGAGGGCGCTCTGGACTGGATTCGAGGACTGGAGCCCTCTCCTCTTCGCTTTGGCACTTTCGCCACGCCATACTCAGCTCACCCTAAGCCGCGGTGCAGGGGGCGGAGCTCCTCTCCGCGCTCAAACTGTCCGCGGCTTTCTCATTCATGGCGGGCATTGTTGCCGGCTCTCGCACCTGGTCTGACGAGTTGAGCTCTGCGTCCGGGGCGATCCTCTGCTCAGTCGCTCAGCATTGCGCTGGCTCATAGATCGCGGCGGGAATTGGCTCTCCATCATCGGTGGACTCGGGCTTTAGCTCCGCACAGCGGGGAGATTATCCGGAGTGGATCTGGCGAGATCATCCTCGTGAATGACGATGAAAGGCGATTCGTTTCTTGCCAGAATCCACTCCACAAACGCGGTGAAATCCGCTCGAGTACCATCTTCGGACGACGGCGCTCTGCACGCGGTGTTTAAACTTACATCGTAGAATGCACGGAGCGCGTTGTCCGGGTAGCTGGTGGTGTTAGCTAGCAGCTGGAACAGTCTAGATCTGAACAACCATCAATCACTTAATTAACCCTCGCATTGAGTTTGCTCAATGAGGTTAAAATTTATATTAAATGCACGAGTTCAGCTAGGATCTGGAGGTACTTGCGTTGCGTCCCTTTTGTTGTCGTCCTTGTAGAAGGGGTTTTCCCGCTTTTCTGATTGGCTGGAAGTTCAGTCTTGAGGAAGCCAGTGGTTGAACGTTGGAAGAAGACGCGGAGCTGTGGTCTGAAGTTGAAGTTTAGATGGCACTCTTTCGGAGACAAGGCATTGGGCAAAACTTAACTCGGAACACACGAAACTCTCAACGGAAAATAAAATAAACTAAAGTAAAGAAATAGAAGTAAAGTTTGACGAGACTAGGTGGCGTTTCTCCTCATGGTTTTTCAAAGCTGCTGGTTGGTTCCGGCTTGTGGGGCCAGGATCTGATTTACGACATCCTGTGTCTTGGGCCTCTGTGGAATTTGTCTCCTCGTGTTTCAACTGTTCTTTATCAAATCTTACATTGTCTGATTCGGTCTGATATCCTACACTAGTATGGTCCTCGAGCGATCTCTCCCCCTGCTCCAGCAGGAGGAGGAGATATTCTGGGCGAAGGAAGGCATCCATGAGGGAACAATGGAAAAAAAAGACACTGGGTGAAAACGGGAAACAAAACGGAGGGTAGACACACGGAGGTTACTATTTTGGTCAGGTCTTCTGTCACATTACGCTGTTGAGGGAACACGCTGGACTCACAAGGAAACGTTTAACAGTCTTTAATCAAGAAACACAGGAGATAATCCACAATGGGAGCCTGAGCCAACACATGTAGAGAACGAGTAGACCTGACAAACACAAACTGAACAGACTAGGACTTTTAAACACAGGGCAATCAGGGGAACACAGGTGACATCAATGAAACATAATCAAACTAAACGAGGACAGGAACTTGAACAAATAAGGCAAAACAGGAACTGAAACACATGACAAAACAGGTCCAATGCCGACACATACATTGTGATACATTGTATCACAAACAGCACTCATTAAGTATATACAGTTTTTTAAATGGATATGAAGAAGGTTTAATCGATGTTGTGTCCATTTTGTTTGAATGCATATGAAGATGTGTCCTTCCAAAACCGGTCCGGTCAGTCTGAGGTAGTCAGTGGTCATTCACACTTATGCCGAGTTCATACTGCACGATTTTAGCCCGATTTTTCACTCGCCGACAAATGCCCGAAATCGGAGGCAAATCGGTGCTCGTTCACGCGAGTGACAATCACGCAGTGTGAATTATTGAAGACGCGATTTGAAGGAATCGCCGATGCCCGCAAAATATTTGGCATGCTAAATATCTGGAGCTGTTGGCGATTCACAATCACGCTGTGTGCAATGATTTCTGACTGAAAACTACATTGGCGATGACCTACAGCTAATGAGAGACCAAGACACAGGGCAGAAGGAAGTTCGGGGAGGAGTTATAGACCTAGCACGAAATTAGCATATTGTAATGATTTTTGAAAGATCATGTGACACTGAAGACTGGAGTAATGACTACTGAAGATTCAACTTTGTCATCACAATATATTACATTTTAAATTGTAATAATATTTCACAATATTATTGTTTTTACAATACAAATAAATGTAGCCTTGGTGAGCTGCTTTAAAAAAAACAAAAAAAAACATATTAACTCCTTACTTAGTGGTATATTAAAATTATGCCTTAATTTATGTTTAAAAAATATTAACCTAAATTAATTCATGTATACACTGAATGCAATATAAGTTAATTGCTATTTTATGTTACCTCTTTCATTTAGTAAAATGTCCATTTCATTTACTTATTATCCATTGTTATTTAATTCAGTGACTTTGTGCAATCATGATCTGGGTTTCATGTTTCTATTTAAATTATGAATTTTATTGTTGTGATATTTTATTTTCAGATGGACAGGGGAAGAAATGCATCTGGAGTAGTTGTGCAGAGTGACAAAAATAGGACGTCTTCATGAGCAGAATGTGTGCCAGATTGTGCATTTCCAGTAGACATTATGATGGAAACAATCTAGTTTTGTGCCTTTCTAGCCTTATTTTCTGAGTCCCTCTAGCCAGACTGACTTATTGTTGTTGAAAACGTCATGGTGAGGACATTGGACACTGACTTTAATAATGTCTGGTTTAATGGGATGGCTAACTTTTTGAGTTTTTGGCTTTGGCACCAGCTCCCTGTGGGTTGCAGCAAGAGTAATAGGTATAGATTGTGTAGATTGAAAACCTTCTCTCCACTCCAGTTAAAAACAAGACAGGGCTTGATTTTTGTTGCATTTGTTTTGAGCAAACATAAGACAATTTGCAGTGAGGGTCTTCTACTCAAATTGATTGAGCATGTGAGAGGAAAAGCATACATCATCAAATCAATATAGCCTAAGAATAAGTGTGCAGGTAAAGCTGGCAGAAAACACACAGATAGTTGAAAGTCAGTCAGTTGAGGAGTCCCACACTTTTCGGTATACATGTTAATGAAGGAGCACAGACGCCCTGGAACAATCTCAAGTCAAATATATCCTGTCCACATATGGTTTCTCCCTTCAGAGGGTCTACATGAACATCTTGACCCCTTGAACAATTTCCGTCAGACATGGGCCCTGGCAGTTAATCCCAAAAAGACAGAAATAATGATGTCCCATAATGCCTGGTCTCTAAGACCTCAGATGCAACATAAAACAAAAGAAAACAGACTGTGCTCTTATCGCACATAAAAAGATGTAGAAACACAACTTGTTGCCAACCCTGAACAACATAAATTAGAGAGACATTTTCTTTCCACACTGGACAAACCATCAGGAATTAAAGTTGAAATCAGATTGTCTAGAGACTGCATGAGACTTCCGAAAATCCAAAGTACTATTAAAAACACTATTAAAGGGTTACTCCACCCCAAAATGAAAATGTTGTCATTAATCACCCCCATGTCGTTCCAAACCCGTAAAAGCTTCATTCGTCTTTGGAACACAATTTAAGATATTTTGGATGAAAACCGGGAGGCTTGTGACTGTCCCATTGACTGCCAAGTAAATTACACTGTCAAGGCCCAGAAAAGTATGAAAGACATCGTCAAAATAGTCCATCTGCCATCTGTGGTTCAATCTGAATTTTATGAAGCTACAAGAATACTTTTTGTACATAAAGAAAATAAAAATAATGACTTCATTCAACAATTCGTCTCCTCCGCATCACCGTAGCGCCATTTTGGAGAGTATCCACTGAACGCAAACTGCATTGAGGATCCCTGGCGCACCACACGGATACTTCAGTGTAATTTGAGTTTTTGAAATGCTATAGTACAGCGAGTTACAGTAATCCAGCCGTGACGTGATGAAGGCATGGATGGCAATCTCTAAGGAAACTACAGAAAGAAATGGTTTAATTTTAGAAAGGGATCGAAGGTAGAAGAAGCTGGAGCCTACGACAGAACTGATCTGTTTATCGAATCTTAAAGAATTATCGAACTCTACACCCAAATTTTGCACTGAAGGGGAAGTAAATGAATTTAGGTGCTTAAGATCAAATAGATTTTGATGCCTGGGGCTTGAGGAGTTAAAAATTATGACCTCCGTTTTATCTGTGTTTAAGAAAATAAAAGATGAAGTACAATTACCTATTTTAACCTTAAATCTTCTATTAGTTAAAAAGGATTTAAACCAACTTAGAACAGCACCTCCCAGGCCTACAAAAGATTCTAATCGAGAGATAAGAATCTTGTGATCAACAGTATCAAAAGCTGAAGATAGGTCCAGCATTACTAAAATGACGGAATCTCCAGAGTCTGTAGCCATTAAAACGTCATTAAGAACTTTTATAAGAGCTGTTTCAGTACTGTGCAAAGATTTGAACCCAGACTGGAATGTCTCATAAATCTGATTGTTTGTTAAAACGGACTGAAGCTGTAAACACACAATTTTTTCCATCACCTTAGAAATAAATGGCAATACAGATATTGGCCGAAAATTGGATAAAACAGTAGTGTCAAGTGAAGGTTTTTTTAGGATAGGAGAGACTGTGGCCATTTTCAGACCGTCTAGTTTAATGCCTCTAAATGCCTATTCACTCTGAGTGGCAAAAAATGTCCAACGATTTCTCCCAAAACAATTTGCAAAGCAAATTTTGGTTGAGCTGAGCAAAAATTTGCATAGCTGAAAGAAAATAAATTGTGCTCTGGTCTATGGAAGAAAATTAATGACAAATGTCTTTGAAACAAAAAAGCATGTTGAATTGCACTAACTGAAAAAATAATGTATTGAATTAACAGTGCTTGCATTTTAATGCATTGTATTTCCAGGGTTTGCATTTTTAGGTCCTGAAATTTAAAACAGTTGTTTATTTAAGCTGTGAATATTTCAATTCAAAATATTTCACACACATTTTCTAAATTAAAAATTCAATAATTAATATTCACCTTCCAGAATTCACTTCCCAAATTTCGGTCCATTTTATTTCACTTTACAAATTCGCTTCCACAAATACAGTGGTTCAAATTCAGCAGAAAATTGGATCAAGTCATTCATTCACAAAAACTGATCTGCAGAAATGGAGCAAGCGGTAATTAGAAGTTATGATTATCAGGGCCAGTATCAATATGCTGAAAAGCTGATTGTGTTTACTTTTAATTCAACATCTTCGCTGTTACTCGTTTCCCCATGTAGACTAGCCTACATGTAAGCAGCTTTCTCTACTGCAAAGGAGATTATAATGCTATTTTACCCGACGCTGAAGTACTGAACTAACATTACATCTGAGGAAGACATATGTTGCTTTCGGTTTCTTAGTTTCCTTAACTTTGTATCATGGCTTGTGTGACACTTTTCTGTAATACAGGGGTTTCCCTCATAAGTCACACTCCAGGATTTCGTTACGACGCTTAAGTGAACTAATGCAGTGGTATATACAGTGAAGACTTCAGATCTCGGAATACACTTTATTGATGATGCGAACGATATAGACTACAGTTAAGCAGATGTAGAATATGAACGATTGCTTAAATTTTCACGCTATTTCCGTCAAAAATCTTTTACAAAAATAAAACCTTTACGTGGCTCAGTGGGCTCACACAATGATAGCTATTAAAAGACCAAAGTCATAGTACACCTCACTGATGATGCAAACTATATACAGATGGATGAAATCAGAATACCACGTTAAACATATATCACATAAAGAAGAAGACACTTAACGTGGTTTATCCTCAAGTCAGTCATAATAAATTATCAAATTCGGCATCTAATGAATTAAATATACTATGTACAGTTAAGCAGATGAGCCCACAACCCACAAAGTTTCACCAAACCATTTTTTTCTCCTATAGAAAACCAAGCACGGTAAAGTTAGTTTTAGGTTAGATTTTGGCTGCATATTTGCAGATGCTGCTTTAGGGGTCATCTGCAAATTTACCTCACAGAAAAAAATGAAGTCCAATAATTAATTCAAATCAATGTTTACAGTAAATGCCTAGAGGGCAAACTGACTAAATACATATTGCCAATAACTCGCCTTAGACAATACTTTCCCTAAGTATATACACAAATATTGTTTTAAGAAAACAATTACAGTAATTTGCCAAAATGGGTTTTTCGTGTTCCAAATGTTGTAGTATGTTCCTATTGACCAGACTGATTTACTACAGTTGATATTTTGCTAATATCTTTCTTACTGTACATATAGTATATAATTATTCTTAAGAAATTACTGTAATTCACCTAAAGTTTTTTTTTTAAATGTTCCAAAGGTTGTAGTACGTTCCTAGTGACTAGACTGATTTACTATAGGTAGAAATTTTGCTAATATCTTCCTTACTGTACATACAGTAGATCAATATTTTATACTACAACCTTTGGAACATGAAAAAAACCCTTTTGGGGACTTACAGTTTTTTTTTTAGTAATTGTGAACGGTACATACAGTAAGGGAGATATTGGCAAAATTTCACATGAAGTAAGTCAGTCTTTACATTTACATTTATTCATTTAGCAGACACATTTATCCAAAGTGACTTACAATTGGGGAATACATCAATCGATTCATCCTAAAGAGGCAGATACACACAGGAAGTGCTCGTAATACCAAGTTTGAAGCATTGTTCAAGTAAGTACAAGCTAGACAGAGAAAGATTAAAGAAAGAGAAAAAGTTTTTTTTTGTTGCTAGTCTTGTATCTAGCAACATGCTACTACAACCTTTGGGACATGAAAAAAAACTTTTTTAAATTAAGTTTTTTAAAAAGAAATTTGTATACTGTACATACCGTAAGGGAGATATTGGCTAAATCTAACCTGTAGTAAGTCAGTCTTGTATCTAGCAATGTACTACAACTGTTGGAACATGAAAAAAAACCTTTTTTAAAGAAAACAATTGTGTACTGTACATATAAGTTATTGGAAAAATCTCACCTATAGTAAATCACTATGAGTAATAAAAGATTTACAGTTTGACAGTGTGTTATTTTAAATGTTAAAAGTAATTTCAAATAAAATACATAAGACGTTTTAACTCAGTCGGTGGAATTGTCAGACGGTCCCTTGAGTGTGATAGCGTGTCAAACTTTCTCCAGTTTAAATTTTCAGCAACAATACACCTAGGCGGTTTTGAATTACTTTTTTTGCGTTGTTATGAAGTGGTTGCATAGTGTTAAACTAATCACTATTGGTAGTGATACCTTTGTGACTGTCGACTTTGTAAATCAGCGGCAAGGGAAAGTGAATGTATGGTGAATGTCGAACCTAAAACTAACTGTACGGTGCTAGAAAGTGATTAGAAAGAAAATGCAGAGCGTTGCGTTCTTCTGACCTCATTTGCTTACCTGTATTTGGTTCGCATCATCAATAAAGTGTATTCCGACATCTAAAGTCTTCACTGTATTTATCACT
Source organism: Sinocyclocheilus grahami (assembly GCF_001515645.1). Classification (NCBI taxonomy): domain Eukaryota; kingdom Metazoa; phylum Chordata; class Actinopteri; order Cypriniformes; family Cyprinidae; genus Sinocyclocheilus; species Sinocyclocheilus grahami. Next base: position 96,387 of record NW_015505390.1, on the reverse strand, counting down.
TCACTGTATATATCACTGCATTAGTTCACTTAAGCGTCGTTGGGGAATCCTGGAGTGTGACGTATGAGGGAAACCCCTGTATTACAGAAAAGTGTCACACAAGCCATGATACAAAGTTAAGGAAACTAAGCAACCGAAAGCAATATATGTCTTCCTCAGATGTAATGTTAGTTCAGTACTTCAGCGTCGGGAAAATAGCATTATAATCTCCTTTGCAGTAGAGAAAGCTTCTTACATGTAGGCTAGTCTACATGGGGAAACGAGTAACAGCGAAGATGTTGAATTAAAAGTAAACACAATCAGCTTTTCCACATATTGATACTGGCCCTGATAATCATAACTTCTACTTACCGTTTGCTCCATTTCTGCAGATGAGTTTTTGTGAATGAATGACTTAATCCACCTGTTGCTTTGGTCTTCATTAACAGCCGCTTGCGCCACCTGACTGACAGCAGATGGAGATCATGCATCGGGGCTCTAGTGCTATTCTTGCAGCTCCCAGATGTTAAATGCCGAATTTTCTGCTGATTTTGAACCACTGTATTTGTGGAAGCAAATTTGTAAAGTGAAATAAAATGGAC
>NW_015505390.1:93002-95321 GCF_001515645.1 Sinocyclocheilus grahami | reverse complement strand
AATTTTTTATCGAAACTTTTTAAACAAGTACTTGAATCACTGGAAATTTCTCACAGAGTCTCAAGTGCGTACCACCCACAGAGTCAGGGCGCACTTGAGCGCTTTCACCAAACCCTTAAGTCAATGCTTAGGAAATATTGCCATGATACTGCTAAAGAATGGGATGAGGGGGTTCCCTTAGTTTTATTTGCTGTCAGAGAAACCGTTCAAGAATCCCTTGGTTTTAGCCCAGCCGAACTTGTGTTCGGACACCAAGTTAGAGGTCCACTGAAGGTTCTTAAAGAACGGATTTTAGCACCCAATTTGAATTCAAACACTAGTGTGCTGGATTATGTGAGCCAGTTTCGAGATCGTCTACATACTGCTTGGTCGCTGGCTAGAGAATCACTTGCCAATGCTCAGAAAGACATGAAGAGTAAATATGATAAGCAAGCGGTAGCGCGATCATTTCAACCTGGTGACGAAGTGCTTGTGTTGTTACCTGTTCCAGGATCATCTTTGTCTGCTCGTTTCTTTGGTCCCTATGTTGTGAAAAAGAGAATGAGTGAAACTGATTATATGTTGTACACACCTGATCGAAAACGAAAAACCCGTGTTTGTCATCTAAACATGTTAAAAGCTTATCATACCAGAGAGTCGTCAACGCCAACGGCCGGTGCTGTGGAACAGACTGCAGGGCCCGTTGTCTCTTCTGTTGCGCTAGCCGTGGATCTGACGCCATCTACTGTTACCTTGGGTGCGGACACAGATAGTGTGGTGCTTCGTCATACTTTTCAGCAGTGTGCAAGGTTAGCAAATTCAGAGATTTTAGAAGATCTTCCCTCATATCTTAATCATCTGACCGTGGATCAGAGAATAGACATTGAAAAATTACTTTCTGGTTCTAAATGTCTGTTTGGTGATGTTCCTACACAAACAAATGTCCTGAAACACGATATTAATGTGAACGGAGCTCGTCCTATTAAGCAACATGCTTACCGCGTAAACTCAATGAAAAGATCTGTTATGCGTCAAGAGGTAGAGTATTTGTTGGAAAATGATTTAGCAAAGTCCAGCTGCAGTCCTTGGAGTTCTCCGTGCCTACTTGTTCCCAAACCCGATGGCACATTCAGATTCTGCACAGATTACCGTAAGGTAAATGCTGTGACTGTGCCAGACAGTTACCCGTTACCTCGAATGGAGGATTGTATAGATAACATCGGTTCTGCATGTTTCGTTACAAAGCTTGATATGCTGAAAGGATATTGGCAAGTTCCACTCACCTCACAAGCTTCGGAGATTTCAGCCTTTGTAACCCCAGACAACTTCCTCCAGTATACGGCAATGGCTTTTGGGCTTAGAAATGCCCCAGCAACTTTCCAGCGCCTCGTTAATATCGTTTTACATGATGTACCAAATTGCAACGCGTATCTTGATGATCTGGTGTTGTATTCGTTGAGTTGGACCGAACACATTTGCCTGTTGAGAACAGTGTTTGAACGACTTGTTAAAGCAAATTTAACACTTAACCTAGCAAAATGTGAATTTGGCAAAGCAACTGTCACGTACCTCGGTAAGGAGGTTGGTCAAGGCCAAGTACGACCGGTAGAGGCCAAGGTCACAGCCATAACGGAATTTCCGGTTCCTACTACCCGTAGAGAGTTGCGGAGGTTCTTGGGTATGGCAGGCTATTATCGTAGCTTCTGTAAGAATTTCTCGACTGTCGTGAGCCCTCTTACTTCACTACTTAGCCCGTCTAAATCTTATGAGTGGTCTGCTGAGAGCCAACATGCTTTTGATTTAGTTAAAACTTTGATGTGTAATGCACCCGTTTTAATGGCACCTGATTGTACTCGAAATTTTAAGCTGGAGGTTGATGCAAGTGCCGTGGGTGCTGGTGCTGTTCTTATTCAAGAGGATGAGAATGGGATAGAACATCCTATTAGTTATTACTCTCGTAAGTTTAACAAACATCAGCTGAATTATTCAACTATTGAAAAAGAAGCTCTTGCTTTATTGCTCGCATTACAACACTTTGAGGTCTACCTTGGTTCCAGTAGTCTTCCGATTGTGGTATATACAGATCATAATCCTCTTGTGTTTTTAACTCGAATGTACAACCACAATCAGCGTTTAATGCGTTGGGCTCTTATTGTCCAGAACTACAATTTAGAAATCAGACATAAGAAGGGTTCGGAGAATGTTTTAGCTGATGCTCTTTCGAGAGTATAGTTGGTATGTGTTGTAGTTGTTGTTTTTTTGTTTGTTTTTTTTCAAACGAGTTTGTTCTTAAGGGTGGGAGTGTTACGTCCATATGTCCTTGTGGGAGTGCCTGTGTTC
>NW_015505390.1:69236-92587 GCF_001515645.1 Sinocyclocheilus grahami | reverse complement strand
ACAACCCATATGTACAAATATTTACAACTCAGGAAAAAGGGAAACAAAAACAAATCAACCCAAGAGAAAGGGGACGCTAGTGACGCCAAAAGAAAGAAAGAAACACAACAAAACCACTTCAACCTTATTTTAAACCTCTAACCTAACTAAAGAGAAGAAAGAAAAGAAAAAAAAACAAATCTTCAGCGCCAAGTGCCATATACTTCCCTACTCTCAACTAATAACAATGAAACTTACAGGGGGTGGCGTTCACCTCTTACCTATGGTGTCTAAACAGATAAAGTTACCTAAATGTTGCACAAGGGAAGACGCACGACATCTTCCCTATCCACCTTCCTCTTGAGTAAAGAGTAAACATCATAGAGCATAAGCTCATCAAAGCTCAAAGAGCAACGCCATCCGAGTCACAAAGTAACAAAATAACCAAACGAAATGGCAAATCAAAAAAGGGGAAAGGATCAAAAATGTCAGAACAAAAACACCAAGGATTTTGGCATAAACAAATAAAGCAAGTCAAAAACGAGTAAAAGGACAGCAAAAAATCAGGGAGCAAAAGAGGTCTCCATTCACTTCTCTCCGTGTCCTTTTATCTGCCGGCAAAAACTTTACCAGCAGCGGTTAGGTCGGCGTCAAGTTGCTTAATGATGACTGACAGCGTCAGCAGTCAAGGAAGGCAGCCTAAGAGATCAATAGAGAAAGGGGAGAGAGAGAGCGAGAGCGAGAGCGAGAGGAACACAGGCACTCCCACAAGGACATATGGACGTAACAATATCCTTCATATTCTGTGTGCGGGTCGGTTCACAGCAGTGATAGAAATTAATCTGTTCCAATAAGTTTAAATTGATTTTTACATTTTATGGGCATTTTTACCTTTATAAAGCCTTTTTTTTCTAAAAGTGTGCATCATCTTTTTAGTCAAATTCTTACATTTAATCAGTCAATTAGAATAAAAGACATTTGGGCTGTTACCAAACAAATGATATCAGTATCAAAATTAATCTTTGCAATGCAGAGGAAACACAGAAGCTGCATGGGATGAATTTCTCACACAGAGGGACATGAATGCATTTAACCTGCAGTTACAAATGCATAAATAATATGTTGTTATTTTAAACATAAAACATTGAATATTGATATTTAAAATTATTTTAAAAATGAAAAAACCACCAGCAGGTGGCAGCAAGTCACTGTTAAGAAGTAAGTCATTGCGATTGAACCGAATCATTTAAATGGTTGATTCATTCAGGAACGAATCCCCCTCATGTTGCACAGAGACGCAAAACAGCACTGTGACTGTGTTTGGATTTTTTTTGTTGGCAAAATAAAGCAAAAACAGGCAATTTAGTGTCTAAAACGTAAGTCTCATAATATTACCTTCTTGTTTATTGACCTGTTGAATAAAATCACATTTGTAATCATGCTGATTTTAGAGGTGAAAACTGGCATGTGATATTGACTAACTTTCTTTCTGTGGTATTTCAACGAAGCCTCGATGATTTTTTTGTATTCGAGTTACTCGAAGTATTCGAGGAATCGTTTCAGCCCTAAAACAGACTGAATATTTCGGAAGTGAATTCTGGAAGGTGAATATGAATTATTGAATTTTTAATTATGAAAATGTGTGTGAAATATTTTGAATTGAAATATTCACAGCTTAAATAAACAACTATGTTAAATTTCAGGACCTAAAAATGCAAACCCTGGAAATACAAGGTATTAAAATGCAAGCACTGTTAATTCAATGCATTATTTTTTTCAGTTAGTGCAATTCAACATGCTTTTTTGTTTCAAAAACATTTGTCATTAATTTTCTTCCATACTGGTCATTCATGTGTTTTAATGCATTGCTCAGCCCATCTGATAATGTGATATTGACTAACTTTCTTTCTGTGGTATTTCAACGAAGCCTCGATGATTTTTTTTGTATTCGAGTTACTCGAAGTATTCGAGGAATCGTTTCAGCTCTAAAACAGACTGAATATTTCGGAAGTGAATTCTGGAAGGTGAATATGAATTATTGAATTTTTAATTATGAAAATGTGTGTGAAATATTTTGAATTGAAATATTCACAGCTTAAATAAACAACTATGTTAAATTTCAGGACCTAAAAATGCAAACCCTGGAAATACAAGGGAAGTATTCGAGGAATCGTTTCAGCTCTAAAACAGACTGAATATTTCGGAAGTGAATTCTGGAAGGTGAATATGAATTATTGAATTTTTAATTATGAAAATGTGTGTGAAATATTTTGAATTGAAATATTCACAGCTTAAATAAACAACTATGTTAAATTTCAGGACCTAAAAATGCAAACCCTGGAAATACAAGGTATTAAAATGCAAGCACTGTTAATTCAATGCATTATTTTTTTCAGTTAGTGCAATTCAACATGCTTTTTTGTTTCAAAAACATTTGTCATTAATTTTCTTCCATACTGGTCATTCATGTGTTTTAATGCATTGCTCAGCCCATCTGATAATACTGCTGTCATTTGCTTTAATGCACAATATAACCCATCTGACACTTCACATTTTACTTGCTTTTTGTAAAATTCAACCCTTCTGATAATACAGGTTTCACTTGCTGTAATGCAAAATACATTCTAAATTGTAAACTGATATATTGTCACTCTCATGCAGTACAACAGATGTAAAATAGAGTTATAGCATCGTTTAGAGCAGGGATCCTCAAATCAGAGTTTAGCTCTAAACCTAATCAAACCCACCTGAACATACTAATCAGTAGGGCTGGGTATCGAGTTCGATACTTTTTAGGCACCGACCGAGTTGCCTCGATACATCGAGTATCGAAAACGTCTTGTCGTTCGGTACCAAATTCCGATACCTAAGAGGTTAATCTTATCAACGTCAGTGAGGCGCAGTTCGATCAGTGTTTGACATCCGCGAGAGCGATGCGAAAACGTACGGAGCAGTCTGCTCATGGTACTATAGCCTAATACACCGATAGGTCTGCACAGTCGGTCCGCGTCACGCGCCACACTCAGAGATGTGGCTCACACGTGAGTATACGTCCTAGCCCCCGTAGCTGTAAGGCTACATTTACACTGGTGCGTTTTTGTTTTAAAATGAAAACGATCCTCGTCTTACTGGCGTTTCAAGCCGGCTTTCCACTATCTCCGACAAATGACAGACCGAAAGTCATTCATTTCCAATGGAGAGTAGCGCGGGAGCTGTGTTATGCAATCATATGCAGATGTCCGTTCATACTTCAAGTCCGAAAGCGCGTGTTATGTGACCATTCATGCACACTGTAACATCATGCTACATAAGACCAGGGTTTAAATTGGGCCGGGCCGTCTGGGGCTGAGCCCCGGCACTTAACTTTATAGATTCCAGGGCTTGACATTAACTCTTCATTAACGCCAGACAAGTAACATGATTAAGACATCAAAAACAAAAAATAACTATGTAAACACCAAAATGCAATATTATTCTGATTTTATTACATTTAGAGTAAGTGGCGAATAGTGGCTATAGCTACTGTATATAATGCATCTATTGACAGTATAAGGTTGCGCTGCTGAGGCGAGGCTCCCGCAGCCTCTCCAGGAGAAATCAAAACACGCAACATTAAGAAACTCAGCATCCTGAGGGAAAGTTTTTATATTTAAAATACAGTTAGTTAGGCAACATCACACAATGTTTTCACCATTACAACTGTTTAATAGTTCTATAAACAGTTCAGTAAGCAAATACAATAATATTAGGTCACTTGCATTTTAGGCAGAAACAGCGCATCTAACAGCGTTAGAAACTGCTAATGCTTATCAGTAAATCAGTGGAAAATTAATAGAAATGACGATTCTGTCTGAGCTAGGCGTTTTAAAACAAACACGCACTAGTGTAAATGTAGCTAACAGATGTGTAAACTGAAGACTATTTGAGCTTTATTAAAACTATTTGCACTGATTTTTTTGTTAGTTACATTTTGTTCGTTTGTGCAGTGGCTCAGAAAATGAGTCTTTGAGTTTGTATAAACATCAACAAGCTGAAAAATAAAACTTTTTTTTTAGATAATGTAATTGTTGAAATAGATTTCATAAAATTGGTATCGAAAAAAGTATCGTTCAGGAACTGGTATCGAAGTCAAGGTATCGTATCGAAATCGAAAAATTTTGAACGATACTCAGCCCTACTAATCAGTGTCTTCAGGATCATTAGAAAATCACAGGTAGGTGAGTTTGATCAGGGTTGGAGCTAAACTCTGCTGCGCATTGGCCCTCCAAGGCAAGATTTGAGGAACCCTGGTCTATAACATACTCTAAACCAGGGTTCCTCAAATAGGGTTAGAGCTAAAACTCTGCAGGAAAGTGGATCTCCTGGGCCAGACTTGAGGATCCCTGTTATAGACTATTGGTATAACCATGTGGCTCTGAGAGGCTCAAGTGTGTGTACCTGTTGGTGTTGAGATGTGTGTATGTGTGTGTTGTTTAGAGTTGATGAATGAAGTATCTTAGCAGGACTCTTTGCAGCACACACACACAGTGCAGAAGGGTCTTAGCGTGTGTATGTGTGGGTCTGTGTGGTTGGAGAAGGTCAAGATAACGCAGAAGTTTTAAGAGCTCTGCAACCACTAACTGATCCTGGCTAAAACCCTGTGATCCCCAGTATCTCTCTCTCTCTCTCGCCATCTCTTGCTGTTTTCTTCTCTGACTGACACACTGTGCTTCTCTCTATCTTTCCCCCTCTTGCACACTAGCATACAGAGTCACAAAGAGTATTTTTAGGGTTGTACGCTGCAATACATGAACGCAGTATGTATTTTTGTCTTGTAGTGAAAATATATCCATTCTTACAAGATTATATTAAATAAGAAAATATATTTTTAATTAAATACAAATTGTACTTTTTGCAGTGACCTTTTTTTCTTGTTTAATAGTGAAAAATATCTAAACATTCTTACAAGATTATATTAATTAAATATATTAAATAAGAAAATATATTTATAATATATAATTTGTACTTTTTCAGAATATTTAAATTTAAAGAACTTAAATTATTTGGCATTACTTATTTATTTATATGGTTTTATGGTTTAATGTTTATTGAAGTTAATTTTATTTATGAGCCTCAACACAGATTATGAAACAAAATAATTACTCATTTTCAAGATATATTCTGAGTGCCCTTCTCTGTCTGGTTAGTTGTCATGGTTTCTGATTTGAGTTTTTCATTATGTTCAGGTGTGTCTTGTTAATTATCCTATTTTGGTCTGTGTATTTAAGTTCCTGCCTGTTCTGTTTGAGCTTGTTGGGTATCGTGAATGTCTCTTGCTTGGATTTACCTATGTGTGGATTTATTAAAGACTGCTTATCGGCATCTACGTCTTCGTGTGTGTTCATCGACGTGGATACGTGACAAAGTCTTCATATCTTCTCTCCTTTTCCACTCTCACATGCTAACAAACTTTCTTTGTCCTAAACTTTCTTATATAATGCATTTATTTTTAATATATTTAAATAAAATGCAATAAACTTATGTATACTTGTAAACCTCACTATACTTTGTTACATTTTATGCTTACAATTAGAAATATACTGATATAAATATGTATCTTATAAAGCTATTAATTTTTAGTGGCTGTTTACTTTTTTTTTTTAATTGTAAAATAAGACAAAAATACTATTTAAGAAAATTATCCTCTGTAGTGCAAAGGTGTCAAACTCATTTGAAATAGAATTGACTTAGTGCTGCTTTAAAAATAAACCATGTGATATGTAATAAACCATGTGAAACCAAAAATTAACAAAGTTTGGACAAAAAAAGATAACATCTAATTACAATTAAAGGCCTGCTTCTCAGTCTACCTAACTGAATCTGTCTGCCTAGATTTCTGTCCATCTCTGTCTATTTGTCTATCAGTCTGACATATTTTGCATGTCATACTCGTTAGCAGATTTGAATATATGAATTGCACGTGGCAGGACTATTCATAGAGAGAGAGAGACAGCATCAAATCCATCAGTGTGACGATCAGAGCCTGGAAGAGTAGTCGTCGGTGTATACAAGCTCCTGACGGTGTGATGATAGCAGAGATTCTGTAGTTTGACTAATCCTCTACCTGACAGGAGATCCTTAACTAGTCGTAACTGAAAAGAAATTCCACTAGAATGCTGCCAGTACTTTCCTGCTCTGGATTTTCTTCAGGACAATGTGGGACAGCTTCAATTCAGCTCTGTTTTAACCTCAGGTTTGCTTTAACCTTAGCTTAGGTCCAGCTCTGCTTTAACATTAAGTGTAATCAAAAAAAAAAAGTAAGTGTAATAAAAAAAAAAAAAGTAAAACAAACAAAAAAAACTAGCTAATTTATTCTTTCTGCTCTAACCCCTTTGACAGTTTGAACCAGGGCTTTGTAACCTGTCGTACCACCTCAGTGCACTCCTATGAGCTCCTGAGCTTCATGAAGGTGTGTGTGTGTGGAAAGTGAATGAATCTGTTCCGGTCATCCCTTTCTTCTCCAGCCACGCTCCGTCACTCTGTACAATGAAATTTCACCCCTCTTTTAAGTTTGAGAGCATAGCTAGCTGATTTATGTGTGTGTGAGCATCAGATTGCTGTAAGTCCCAGGTAGTCTGCTCTGGGCCAGTGTGTTTGAGAGGAGTTACATGATTTGGCCTGGAGTGAGGAGTCATTTTTGTATTTCTGAGCATCTGTGTTTTTTTTCTCCATCCAGCATTACTCTGATACTGCTCTATCACAACCATAAGACATGTGAACACAGGGGTTTTCAAATTGAGGTAACCCAAGGGCTGCAATGTGGTGCTGGAAAATTTGAGAAAAAATTTTTTTTTACAAAATTTATTTTTAGGCCTGACGTGTTCACTTATGTTTACTGAAAAAGTTTAATGCAACACTTTCTTTGGAAATATATTTATTGTGAAAAGTGGTTGACACAAATCTGGACTGAATTTAAAAGTTCTTCTTAGTTTATACATGTAATATTAATTGTGAAAAAGAAGTGTGGTTCATATTTTCCATATATATATATATATATATATATATATATATATATATATATATGTGTGTGTGTGTGAGTGAATCTTTTCAAGATTCTTTGATCAATAGAAATGTGTGTGTGTGTGGGTGTGTGAGTGAATCTTTTCAAGATTCTTTGATCAATAGAAAATTTATATATATATATATCAATTAAAAAATAGAAATCTTTCTTAATTTTATTATTGCCTTACTGTCACTTTTGATCAGTTTAGTGCATCATTGTTGATTAAAAGTATTAAAAATACCAAACTGACCCCAAACATGTGAACGTTAAGTGTAAATCTTTTTTCTTTATAGATCTAATATACATTATATATGATATAACATAATAGACTATCTAATATTAATGGTGAAAAAGTAATATGCAGGTAATATTCTACAACAATTTAATATATATTTGGTTTGGAGTGAAAAATGAAACAGATATATGAAACTGTTATTTTTACATTTCTCAAGCTGTATAAGTCTGTTGGCAGTTATGAATGCCATTCCACTTTGTAACATCACTGTGAATGGCAAGGTTTCTGTCTGACGAATTGCTGGTGACATCCTACTCTAAGGACAGTCATCAAACCAGCTCTGCCCTTGAGAGAAGCATAGCAGCTGAAACTGTGGATTTGATAGAGTCGGAGTGTGATACATATATTTTTTTCTCTGAAGTCTACATTTGCATTTGTATTGACAGGGGACAATGTGAGAGGAAGAGGGGGTGATATTTAAATGGTGCTGTCAGAGTCGAGGTAAATCTTCCGGAACAAGATCCCAAATTAACTTCCCCTCAGGTGGATAGAGACAGCAGTGAGAATGAACTAGTTATTTTTGTAGACAACGTACAGCAGCGCATTTAAAGAGTTGAATTGATTCATAAATGGCAACATGTCGGTAGTTATTGCAATTTTATTGCAAATTAACTGAGCAGAAATTTAGAAATGCCCAACAGATAGAACATGGATTAGATATCATGCAGAGATAAAAACGAATAAACTGTGCTTTGATGGAGTAAGGGTGCTATACCTGAAAAAGAAAACAATAGAAGAATTTTGAGGGGAATTCAGCATTGCGCCTTTAACTAGGACACTTAACCCCAAGTTGCTCCAGCAGAACAATAGAAGTTAGTTGGTGTGCTTTAAGTTGCTTTGGATAAATTATCTCTGCTAAATGAGATGTAGCCACAGGTAACGTCCAATAAAAACCCGTATTGATGTAGGAGGCTTCAAAAAAAGACAGAGAGAGTAGCTTGGGGGAGTTTTTTGGCAGTTATGAAAGAATAAGATCACAATAAGAACCTCTAGAGGGAAACTTCAATAAGGAGAAACAAACAAAATCAAAGTGCCTGTGTAATTACAGTCAGGAAAGTCAGAGAGCTTTTAGAAGATCACTGAACATCAATATACACGTCAACTTATATCACTAGCTCACGCAAGATTAGAGACAAAGAGATTATGCTCTGCTTTTATGCACTGTTTAATACCACAATTCACACAACACCTGATGTCTTTCCCTACTGGTGTGTGTTTGTGTGTGTAGGTCAGGTTTTGCATACATTGTAGGATGAAATGTTCCTACAGTGATGCTAAACCTAACCTAAAATTGCCCCCATTAGGGAAATGGCCTAATAAACAATTATACAAATAACATTTTTGTTAAAAATTTTAATTGCTGAAAGATATTGTGTTAGTTTGGAGATAGGTTAAAGGATATATATTATAATTTAAGGAAGAGTTCACCCAAAAATGAATATTTGTTGAATATTTACTTGCTCTCAGGCCATCCAAGATGTAGATTAGTTTTTTTCTGCATTGGAACATAGGCCTATTACATCACTTGCTCACCCAATGGATCCTTTGTAGTGAGTGGGTGCCAGCAGAATGAGAGTCCAAACAGCTGATAAAAACATCACAATAATCCACAAGTAATCCACATGACTCAAGTCCATCAATTAACATCTTGTGAAGTGAAAAATTTTATTTTTATACTAAACAAATCCATCTTTTTTCTTTTTTACTTCAAACCATTGTTTCTGACTAAAGTACAAGTTTGTTTGTTCAGATGAAGAAACAAACAAACTCATCTACATCATGGATGGCCTGAGCGTGAGTAAATTCTCAGCAAACTCTCTATTTAGAATGAACTATTCCTTTAAAACAAAACTCAATTCAGCGTCCTCAAAATAACAGTAACATCCTTTTGAGATTTACAACAGCCTTTCCTTTTTCTTTCCTCAGCAATGAATCCCAATCATACTATTTACAAGCACTAGTCATTCTGAAGGATTTCTCTTGGCTGTTAGTCAGTCATGTGTGACTGTACTGCTCTAGACGTACGTGTGTGTGAGTGAGTGTTTAGCATGCATCATTTTCAAAAACTGTGAATAATCAAACTACTCTAATCAAAATGTAATGCTGATGGTGGCCTTTCGGTTGTATGATTGTACAGCTGTATTGTGTAGAATTTTCCAGAAAAGTGAAGACAGTGTATTATCGTACCACTACTAAATGATGCTTAATTGCAATAATTGCAGGATCAGTTGTGCATGAATGCATGAATGTTACAGTTATACATGAATAATACAGTTATGTCTCCAATGCTAATGCTATTTGATGTGTCTCAATTTTCCATCCTCTTTGTCATCACTGCAGCGACCAGAGTAGATTAGATATCGGGTGTTGACTATGCTGTCTGATTTGATAATCATTTGGTTGTCCCTAACTTTCATGGCAATGTATTTGGTTTTTGAATGTTCTTGTCACTCTTAAAACTAACTGAATGTGCACAAAATGGGATTAAGAAGCAGCAATACCTGTATTTAGCTGCACTTTGTAAATGACCTGTTCCAAACTCTTCTGTGCTTAATCTTCTGACCTCTGAACAAGAAAATGTCCTTCATCTCAATGGAGAATAGCCATAGTCAGTGACTGCTGTTCTTGTTGTACATTTCTGCTCAAGTGTGACTTTCCCATTTTTGGCTTTATGGACTGGCCGGTAAAGCAGGAATTTGGCCTTCGTATTTTACTTGAATATGTTAATATTCACTTACATGCACACACAATTTCCCCCCAAAATTGACTAGTTTATTCAGCTGCACACTGTAATTTTTCCTCATTAATTTTTTGTAGGGGTGTAAGAGTACACAGAAGTCAAGGTTTGGAGCGTACCTTGGTTTTGGGGTCATGGTTCGATACGAGTTCGGTACAACAGGAAAAAAATGTTTTCATTTATTTTGAACAGACAGTAGGGTTGCAACAAACGATTATTGTAATAATCGTTTAATCTAACGATTATTACAATGATTAATAGACTAATCGTCAATTATTTGACAGATTAACCATCACACTTTGTTCTATTATTCAGCTTTTACAATTAGTTAAAATATTGAGTTACACATATTCTAACTAATAAATAAAACAAGGTTGGCTAATCACTTCAACTTTTGAAAATGTCAAAATAATTATATTACTGTTGTACAATTACAATTATTATACAATTGTTTTTTTTTGTTTGTTATTTTTACAACAAAACTAAATATATTTGGCACACAAAATGAGATGACAGACATAGAGACTTCTCATGCACCATTTAATTAACTGTATGAAAAATTAACTTAATGACTGATGCATTGTTATAATAATCAAAACAGCCCTAACAGCTAAATTAAGCTTTAATCTATGCAAACCAAACTATCAATTTAATGTAATAATATGATTGCGTTTACTAATAAAAAGATTTTATCATTAGCTGGCTCACTGGAGAGCTGCTTAATAACAGAAAATCAAGTTGTAATTCTAACTGAAAGCGACACTGACACTCTTTTTTATGTTAAATACTGTAAAGCTGCTTGCTTTAAATCAATCTATTGTATAAAGCTCTATTTAAATAAACGTGACGTGACTGGAGTGCAAACGTATCCACATCACTATGAACAGATGCTTTCTTAACTGCTGTTTTCTCACCGCTGTAATTTTTGTTGTGTTTATTTCATTATTGAGAGGAAAATGTGCAGCATATATTTGTATGCTCCTCTCAGCAGCATCTGTTTTGGCTGTGTTTACACTACTCTCAAGCGCCATGTATGTCTTCTCTTGAATGGCATCCGGGAAGGCTGAATTACAGTATTGCGCTTCAGCGCCACACTGGTCAAACCACGGTACTGCTGGCCCTTACATTAGATCATATGAGATCAAATGTATTTTCGACAAGAAAACATTATTTTACATAAATATAAATATTGTTGACAATATTTTTATTTTTCACATGTCGATTAATCGTTTCAGCCCTAACAGACAGTTGTGCTACATACACGTAGCATGAGCAGTTGTTTTTGATTTTAATTAGATTGTATAATTTGAAGATTTTAAGCAAAATCAGAATGGTCTGCCTTTAGATTTGTGAAATTATGCTACATAAAACATCTGCACAAAACAAAAACAGCAGACGGACTGAATGAAAATGCTAATTATTCTTTGACAGCAGGTGGGGCTTATGGAACAGCAGCGATATAGATTTTCCGTGGTTACCACTGTAAACAAAGCAGCTGTGCTCATAAACACCACTTTAATATGCATTATATGGAGGTAAGAGGAAATCATCCGGGAAGGCTGAATTACAGTATTGCGCTTCAGCGCCACACTGGTCAAACCACGGTACTGCTGGCCCTTACATTAGATCATATGAGATCAAATGTCTTTTCGACAAGAAAACATTATTTTACATAAATATAAATATTGTTGACAATATTTTTATTTTTCACATGTCGATTAATCGTTTCAGCCCTAACAGACAGTTGTGCTACATACACGTAGCATGAGCAGTTGTTTTTGATTTTAATTAGATTGTATAATTTGAAGATTTTAAGCAAAATCAGAATGGTCTGCCTTTAGATTTGTGAAATTATGCTACATAAAACATCTGCACAAAACAAAAACAGCAGACGGACTGAATGAAAATGCTAATTATTCTTTGACAGCAGGTGGGGCTTATGGAACAGCAGCGATATAGATTTTCCGTGGTTACCACTGTAAACAAAGCAGCTGTGCTCATAAACACCACTTTAATATGCATTATATGGAGGTAAGAGGAAAAGAAAATGCGGTCCCACTTTGTGTCCCTAATACCTGTGTACTTACATAGTAACTAGATGTGTACGTAGTATGTAACCACAGTGTAAGTACACATTGGTACATAGTATCTACAGCTGTAATGTTTGTGTAACTACACATATGTTACAACCCACTAAATGGTATGTGTAAATACAAATGTGTAACAGGACATTGGTAACAACACTTTTTGGTAATGAAAGTACAAATGTGTAACAGGACTAACAGCACTTTTTGGTAAAGAAAGTGTTACACTTTATATTAAGTAAACAATTCCTATTGATTTACCATGTAATTACTCTGATGTTACACAGCAGCGGCCAGTAAGTTAGGCTTTACATATAAATTGTGGTTGGTGTCCAGAATGTTACACTTTATATTAAGTGTCCCCCACTCACCATCATGGATAGCACTGTAACGACAGTGGAGTCATTCAGGTTCCTGGGCACCACCATCTCTCAGGACCTGAAGTGGGACACTCACATTGACTCCATTGTTAAAAAGGCCCAGCAGAGGTTGTACTTCCTTCGCCAGCTGAGGAAATTCAACCTGCCACAGGAGCTGCTGAAACAGTTCTACTCAGCCGTCATCGAGTCTGTTCTGTGCACTTCAATAACTGTCTGGTTTGGTTCAGCTACAAAATCAGACATCAGAAGACTACAGAGAACGGTTCGGACTGCTGAAAGGATTATTGGTGCCCCCCTGCCTACCCTCCAAGAACTGTATACATCCAGAGTGAGGAAAAGGGCTCAGAAAATCACTCTGGATCCATCACATCCAAGCCATCTCCTTTTTGAACTTTTGCCATCTGGTCGGCGTTACAGAGCACCGAATACCAGGACAGCCAGGCACAAGAACAGTTTCTTTCCCCAGGCAATCTACCTCATGAACAGTTAATGTTCTCCCATTGTGCAATTAAAGTACAGTATGTGCAATAACCTTATACTTATTTATCACCCTAAACCCTAGTACATCCCTACAACTTATTTTATTTTATTATATTCCTATTCCATCTATAGCACACCTGTACATACAATATATTCTTTTTTTTTTGTGGTTTATATTTATGCATGTGTATTTTATTCACATCTCACTTTTATTATCTGTGTGTTGTTGTTGTCTCAGTGTACTGGAAGCTTGTGACACTATAACAAATTCCT
The DNA here is from genome assembly GCF_001515645.1 of Sinocyclocheilus grahami. Lineage (NCBI taxonomy): Eukaryota > Metazoa > Chordata > Actinopteri > Cypriniformes > Cyprinidae > Sinocyclocheilus > Sinocyclocheilus grahami. Next base: position 79,317 of record NW_015505390.1, on the reverse strand, counting down.
TGTATGTGCAAACATACTTGGCAATAAAGCTCTTTCTGATTCTGATTCTGATTCTGAAGTGGACAGTTCCTGAGGAGTTACAATGTAAGTACACTGGTATTACAGTGGCACACCAACTTCACCAACTTGAGATCCAACTCCTCCCACTTTACATATCCCTAAACCTACCCATTTCCACCCCCTGGATCCCATTTCCACCCCTAAACCTACCCATCTCCACCCCCTGGATCAAATTGTTCCAACACTACGTACACATCTAGTTACTATGTAAGTACACAGGTATTAGGGACACTTAATATGAAGTGGGACCGAAAATGCCATCGAAAGACAGTCAGTTCCTCTGAGGTACATTCATAACCCCCACATATTCTTCCTATATTTCAAGCATCATGAATAGTAAGCTTGATCTGCCTGGTACAGTATTTTCTCCTCTTTACAGACTTCATAAAAAATCCATATAAATTAAATTTTGGGAAATGATTGAAACTCAGTTTGTGTGCAATTCTGGAATAGAGATCGGCCAAAATAAAACTAAAAACCAGTTCCGATTTATAGCCAGTCGACCCGAAACTTTCCCACACTGCTGATGTGCCATCTCAACTCGCCGTTCTTGTTTTAGGTTGGTGCGTAGTAGGCATGGGCCGGTATGAGATTTTGACGGTATGATAACCTTAAGCAAAAATATCACGGTTTCATGGTATCACGGTATTGTCGTTACAGCTCTAAAATGTGTTATTTTTAAATGACTGGGTAAAAAGAAAACTTTTTTTTCCGCTGAACACAATATATTTTGTTTTTGAGCAACATACAGAAGATTAGGAACAGTAGAATTTGTTTATTTTTTCTTTGATTTGTTTCCTAAAAAGAAGAAAAATAAAGACTGACATCTTTATTTAACCTAAATCTGTAATTACAGTAATTAAATTTTAGTTATATCATTCATATACATATCATTTATATCATTTCATATCATTTAGTTATATAATTTCATACATCATTTGGTTTAATAATAACCCAATTTGAAGCAAAAACAGAATGTTCTGTTCTTCTGACTAGCTTTGTGAAATTATACTACATGCCTGAACGAAGCAAACAGCAGAAGCTCTGAATGAGATGCAGATTCACTTTCTGGCAGCAGGAGGCGCTTCTCAAACACCACATACGGCGTTTCCTTGGTTACTGCCGTAAAAACAAAGCAGCACTACACTGAAACACTGCTTTAATATGAACTATACAGAGACGAGTTTAAAAGAAAATACCACGTAAACTTTTCTGAACACAGTCAGTGCCCCTCAGAAACACATTCGTATAAACCCCCAAATCAATATTGAGGATTTTCTTCCAATAGTTTGTGCATCATGAACAGTGAGCAGTCTGCCTGCTACAGTATTTTTCTCTGTGCGTCCGTCTTCAACGTCTCTGGCCTGTGTTAACGGGCGTTTACAGACTTCATATTTTCACATAAATGACATTTTGGAAAACGATTGCATTGCAACGCAGTTTGTGTAAGTCCAGAACAGAGACTAGTTGCTTGCAATAAGACAAAAAATGGCCGGTTGCCGATCGCGTAAGTTCCAGGGGAAGCCATCTTACACACAAGCGACTGACCGCTCGCTCGCACCAACAGGAGGAGGGTCGTGTTACTCTCTACACTGCACTCAACCTGAGGGATTCCTACACTTTCAGTCTTTGAGGAGACATGAAAAACAGCCCATACCGCAGGAACAGTATAATGGAAAATATTCGCGGTTTTAAAACCGTGACATTTTCAAATCGCGGTATACCTTGAAACCGGTAATCGGCCCATGCCTAGTGTGTAGATCATCCCTTCTTCTGCTCTTTCCTGTTGTAATGGTTTGCGTTGCATTACCGCGCACCCCCCCTACTGGATTGGTCACCTATGACTGACTGTATTCGTCGTCTGACTGCATGAACCCGTACCGTGACTGTTCGGGACGAATACATGTACCGTAGAGCTGCACAATCAATCGACTTTCTAATCATTCTTAATCATTCAAAGGTGCAATTACATGTGTTTTTTTTCTTTGTACAGGCTATCTTAAGGGTTCACGTTGTTTTAATTTTAGTTTTAGTATAAAATTATAATACCAATATTCTTTTATTTTATTTAATTTTTTATGCTTAATGCTATAGAAAAGTAATGAAAGTTTTTCAGGAAGAGTGGTTTCAGCTTGTTTATTTTTTATATAAAATGATGGCATGCAGTTTCTTCAAACAATGGTATAAAGCTATTCAAAACATCATTCAATGTAAATTGTGATAATCATAATTAATAATCACAATTACAATTTCAAGGGAATAATCGACAAAGTATTTCTTTCTTTATATCTTTCTCCCTTTCCCACAGTTAACAGTAATACAAATAACATATGTCAATTTTGTGGCCCTTTTTCATTCCCCCCAGTCATGCTTCTCTCTGCGACACCATCAGATACAGCTACTCTTTCATTTCCTGCTTGTTTATTTTTCATGAGAATTGGTGCTTTGGCACTTTGGCTGTTTGACTGATGAGTTCACTCTGAACCGAATGAGACCTTAACTGGCCACTGCACTCTGTGCTTTCTCTTCAAAGACATTCATTGAAAAGATCTTGTTAATATCTCACTAGGCCCCCCCTCGATGGGTGAACCCAAAGTCAGGCAATTCAGATCCATTTCTCCTCGGATCCACGGTATCAGCACTTCCAATACTGTGTGTACAGGGCATACAGATCCCCTTGCCATTTCTCTGGATAGGCAGTTTAAGAGCAAAGATGATGCTGGATTGGTTCCAGTAGAAAACAAACAGCACACACTGTTTTCAGTATTCAGCCAAGACCAAAGCCAATGTTCCCTTGACTCCTTTGCAATGCAAAAAAAAGTATGCTTAATAATTTTTCCCCCCAGTAACTGCATGAGAATTTGTATGCATTTTATGTAAAATGTGGTTCTACAAGATGTACATTTGCTTAGGTATGCACAGACACTGAAACACACAATACATATTTACAGCATCTAAACAATATTGACATATTTACAGTAGGAATGTGCGGGTTTAGTCGACTAGTCGACTAAACGGTACAGCTCCTACTAGTCAACACTGAAAACAATAGTCGTTTACATGACAGAAAAAAAAACAAAAATAGGATTTTATCATTCACATTACCATAATTTTAACATTGCATTTAAAACATTTTAAATAACAAGTTAAAATAAAACGTTTGAAATATAATACATTCTTTTTAAAAGTTTATCTGGGCGGAAACTATATTTTTACCTCAGACCTCACATGCGTTTTCTTCGTGTCAGTTGCGGTGAGTTAAAAAATGACCATGCGAAAGATGAGAAGGTGTGGGATTATTTTGAATTAGAAGGAAACGGAAAAGTTTTGAGTACACTGTGTAATGTCAAATTGTCTTACAATAACTCCACTGGAGCGATGCGTAATCATATTCAATACAGGCACGTAGGTGTTAGCTTACAGGCTGGCCAAAGCCAGCAAATGTCAATCACGTTAATTCACTACAACCCGTCGGTGCTGCGATCCCATGCGCGTCGTCTATTCCTCTAACGAATACCCACTTCGGTGGTGGTGCGGGATGTCCAGGCGCTTTCTGAAACTCTATCGGCTTGCTTTTCGTTATCTCTGCGTGCCTGCGACTTCAGTTCCTGCCGAGCGCGTTTTTTCAAGTGCAGGAAGTTTATTGTTAATCGTCCCGTCTTTCACCAGACCAACTTGATGATAATAATTTCACTGAACAAATAACGCATGGTCTGAGTAAGTAAAATGGGCATTGTTGCATTGTTTGTTTTTAGACAATATAGCCTACACGAAGTACGTTTTTAAAAGCCGTTTTAATGCTATTTCTTGATAAACCTTCTTATTGTTTTTGACTTGTGTTTTAATATGTTGGCTAACGTTATCTGAAGATTAAGAATTCTGTCAGGCTATTGATTGATTTTCCATTGTTCTGCATTTCCCCAGCTGATTTGAATAAATAAGCTATGATTTGACCGACGTTGAGTGTATGCTCTTCTTTTATTTCTTTTTAACGACCGCCTAAAATGAAATGATGATAACGTGAGGCAAGTGTGCGGCAAGCGGAATTCATTGAGGGATTTGACAGTGTGATTTATAGATTAAGTATTTAAAATATAGGCTATTATATAGGCTATGCTACTTTTCTTACCATCTTTTGGGGGTTTCTTGCTTTTAGACTAGTCGGATGCAAAACTTTCATTTAAACGACAGTCAAATTAGTCGTCGCGCACATCCCTAATTTACAGCATCTAAACATACAATACATAAATTATTTTCACATGAACAACTTTACAGACTTACAAATGAATCCTTAATGAATATTGCAATCATGGTATTAAACTTTTTTTTAATATTGTATTCAGTTGCCATATCAATGGCATTATGGTTTCAATTGCATTCATTAAATGAAGTTTACTCATTTACTTAATATGACAGGATAACATTTCATTATGTTCTGTGTGATTTTATGCTGCCAACTCGTTTAGAAGAATGCATAATGTTAAACAAGACTGAACTTTAAACCCTTAAAATGAATAACATTTCAGCAATCGTTTAACCATTACTTATCATGTGATATTTACTTTGTTTGCCGTGGGACACAAACAGTGTTTTCTGCGACATGCGGTGACTGACAATAGAACCATAAAATTCACCAAAATGCAACAAAATTACAACAGGAATAAATTTTATTAGTGTGCTGTAATCCAAATCTTCAGAACCCATACAACTGTGAAGAACAGACCCAAACTCAAGCTTTTATTTTGCGATCTTCATCTCCATCCTGAGCAGCGACCATAAGCATCAAAACCCACGCTGATACACTCGTTACAAATAAAAAAATGTCTGCTTCAGGAAGCTTTAAGACAGGTTTTATGGCAGTAAAATCGAACACACATTGGCTCTCGCCTGCTTCGTCACAGATTTTGACATGCCGTTATCTTGTTATATTTGCTATAAAATGTGAATGTTTAGGTTTGGGAGTAGGTTAAGGGGTTTAAAAATCTAAATCTATGATAAAATAATTAAAAATGCATTGATACTAGTGCTGTCAATCGATTAAAAAAACTAACTAATCACACATTTTTCTGAAATTATTTGGGATTAATATCACCTAACATTAAAGTTTTTAAAAATACTTTTATATTGCAATAATTTCACATTCAATCTTCAAATTAATGTAGAAACAACAGTACATACAATTTTTTACAGTACATATTTGTTTAATGGCATCCACCAACACTACTGATGTCTCTATGAAATTGTTTTTTTCCCCACTAATATTTAACCACTGACTATATGCATTCAGTATACATTATAGTATAATTTAGAGCTATAAATGTTAACATTTAATTGACTTAAAAAAACAACAACTAAATAATATAAAACAATCCTCACATAAACCCATTATAATAAATGTCATATTTACCTGTGCCCTTCAACAAGTAGGAAATATACAGAAATTGAATAAAGTTATCAATCACTAAATTCTAAATTAAATATGAATCCTTAAAGCTTAAAGTTATTGATTTCCTCTTTTTTCTTTTGTTCTTTGATTAACAGACATCACAGCAGCTGGGTTATTAGGTTATTTTGGCTGCTTTAAGAGCTGCCACTGCTGAACATGACGCAGATCTGGCATGCATCAAATTTTCTCACAACTCTTTACCTTTTCTGACCCACTTCAGGTCTTAAAGTCTCTACTAATGAGCTGACGAGTTGAATTGGGTTTGTTAGATGAGGGAGACCACTGCATTTCAGAGACATGTTTTTAAATATGACTCATGTATAACAAATACTTACATACATGCACAGTTTTAAGGCAGCTTTAATCACCTTTTTGGTAACTTCAAGACTTAACTGATGACAAAACCACGACATTGCATGCTTGTAGTTTCATTTGCGCTTTAATATGAAATGATAAACAACGCGCACCACTGCATTTGTGCGAGCAATTGAAGAGCACGCGCTACGAGCACAGTGTAACGGCTGACAGGACAGGAAAATTAGTTTAGTTGAAATTAGTATCTCATCTGACCGCAGTTCTCTGTTGTTCTACTGAAGCTCCCTCGTCACCGTTTCCGATAAATGGACTTGGGAATCAGAATACTACAAATAATAACAGTACCACTATACAACAACAACAACAACAAAAATCGATATAATATACAGTATGTTGACTAAAATATATATAAACTAAATAATATACTTACTAAATGAACCAAATAAACAAAATAAGTCTTTAAAATAAATAAGCAGCAAATCTAAAAAAATGCACTCTGTTTAGCTTTGAAAATGTTGCTAAAAATTGCATCTACTGTAGTTTTTGTTGTGTGTGCTAGTCATGCTCATCTCTTATAGTTTGGGTGACCTTTTGTTCACTGTAAGGAGTGGAAATACAGTTCAGCAGTGGATTTTGAGTCTAATACTCTTACAGTCTTTATCTAGTCAAGTGCCAAAGATCTTAACATCCACTGTGGTAATTCTGGCATTTGGTGTTCTAAGTTTGAATGCTGTGAGTGTGTCATTAAAAGACATTTACTAGTATTTCCAGGACGAATGAATGAGTGTCATCCAGGCCTGTCTCTCTTTCTCTCTGTATTTTGCTTTGACAGCTCCTTCTGTTCTCTAGTTTTCTTTTTTCCTTTGTCCAGCATCCCAGCATGCCTCTCTGTGCTCATGAATATGCATGTAAAAGCATTATTTGCATTATTTGCAACCGGAAAAGAAGAGCACACAAAAGGAAAAGACAGCAGCATGAGTGTGTGTGCATAAATGTGTGGAATCTTGTAGATTCTTTCTTCCAAAACTCTGTAGCTCTAGGGCTCTGTATGATACAGTATGTATTTTATAATATTATATACAGTAATGTTACATAATGTTATAATATTTTTAATTATTATTATTAAATTATTATATAATAACAATATAATATAATATAATAATATAATAACAATAGAAAATGTTTTCTTTTAGGGTTTGTGTGTGGGATTGGGTTAGTTTATATTATTTATAATTAGCTTTATGTTATTACTAGTAGTTATAATTAGCTAGTAGTTTACAATTGAAAATGGGGTCACTGGTATGTTATGGAATGAGTGGGAAAAAATTATGCTAAATGCAAATAAGTATGCTGAAATCAGGTTATTCATTTGCTGAATTATTGCCTGCAGAAAGCATGACACAACATAAATTCAAGTGGTGGTAACGAAAGAGAGTCAAAGTCTGTCAAGCTTTTCAATGGTAATGTTAATAAAATACCATTAATAATAAATGTGTAAAATTGATTTGTTTATTTATTTATAGATCTCAGTTTAGCATATGGCAATGTGTTCTAAACATTATTACTGGAAGAGATAAAGTAAGACGAGTTAAAAAGAGAGAATGAAAATCTGTTTGTCTGTTCTGCCAGTAGAGAGATGTTTTGTAGATGATTTTGTGAGCTTTTCTGCTGCTATTCTATTTATGCAGATGAAAAAGAAGGTTCAACAAGTTTATGTTTGTGTGAAAGACTGAAGAGAAAAGAGTGTGTTCCCCACAGAGAGAAGATTTAACTTTTTTTCCCCTTAAATGCTAAATGCTGCCATCACTCAAACAGGCAACAATTAAGATGTGCAAAAATTGTATGTGCGTTGGTGAAGGAGTTTTATTGCAGTGCATAACATTCTTTATTTTGTTGAGCTCCTGCCATTTAGTCAGGGATGCATACTCACATACCAAGTGAAAAAAAAGATTAGTGTTGTTGCAAGTCAAATGGTTACATCAACTCTTTCTCAAGTTCTATGTCTCTCACACACATGACAATGTGCTTTTACATCAAACTGATGGTATAGCCTGTGTGGGTGGGTGGATGTTCAGTGTGTGTTGTTGAGAATGGACAGCTGTCAAGTAGTACTTAAATTAAACTTGACTCTTTGCCTGACAGCATCGTAGTTCTAAATTTTAATTTGTTCTCTTGGTCAAGACAGAGTAGACAGATCGAGAGATCAAGCAACTAAGATTGCTAGATCCTATATAGATTGTTACATGACACACTACTGTTCGAACAATGGGGTCAGAAAATTTATTTTTTATTATTAAAAATAAATTAATACTTTTATTTAGCAAGAATGCATTAAATTGTTCAAAAGTGATTGTAAAGTCTTTTACATCGTTGCAGAAAATGTAACTCACATTAATGCTGTTCTTTTGAATTTTATATTCATCAAAGAATCCTAAAACAAATTAATCAGCTGTTCTCAACTGTTGTCAACAGCGGGGAGGGGTTTTAGAATAAACAGTAACCTCTTTGCATGTGAAATTACAAACATTGCATTGCTTCTAATAAACAGGTTAGCTCTTAGTTCCAAAGCAGTTAGCACTGTCCTATTCAAGAATAACAAGTCTACATTATATTGTGAGAGATTCACAAAACAATCCAAGCTGATATGTTCCAAACAAGCCTTCTTCTGTTCCTGCCTGTGTGTAACACCTGCCGATCTGCAAATCCTTCTGAAGGTTTCCAACACTGGAAAGATTATTTTTAACATAAATTATTAATATTATCAATGTCAATTAACATTAATATAGTTATATATGTTAAAAAAACTCTTTCTAGCATTGTGATCCTTCAAAATGATTTGCGGACACAGTTTGAAACAATGCAAGGTTTGTTTTCATGATGATATTATTAAATTATCATTAATCATTTTTTTTTTTAATAAATAGATTAAATATCTTAATATATTTTTTATATATTTAATATATGTATATATATTTTCAACAATCAAAGTTAATTTCTCATGATATGACCCCTTAAAGTGAGATTATACTGTGTGTGTTTGTTACATGGTACCTGTATCATCTTTGTCCCAGTTGACTTACTGAGGTTAAATCACAGCACATGGATATTACGGTGGCCGAGAAGGGCAGAACAAATCACAATTCTGAAAACAAAAGAACAAATTACAAACGCAAATGCAAGTCTAAAAAACAAAATAACAATTCAGAAAACACAACAACAATCCAGAAAACATTATAACAAGTCAGAAAACACAATGACAAATTCGAAAACAAAATAAGTCAGAAAACACAACGACAATTCAGACAAACCGGAAAAGGTAGGTATAGTTTGAGACAGCACCATTGGTTTGGGATTACTCACTGCTGACTGGACGAGGCATCTGTCAATCAATGTATACAGGAAGAACCAGCCGAAGAACGGCAGAGTCCTGGTAGAAAGTTCGGAGATGGTATTAAAGTAGCTCAGTTTAAATGTATTGTATTAATTGCCCTTACTATGGAATAAAAAATACGGGGTGTCTATTTACATTTAGTAAAAAGTGGCTGTGAAACATCAGCTCCAGTGGTGCAGATGGATAAGCGCGTGTCACCGACTTCGATCCCGCCTTTTGTCAAGCTTTTTTCCCCTCCCTTTTCAAATCTCGTATTAGCAATGGATTCTATTTACACTAAGTGAAAATAGCAGTATTTTTAGCAATATGCTATTTACACTAAGTGCAAATACCTAGTTACACTATGTTAAAATAGCAGGATTTCTACTATCAAGTATACTACTTGTTGCAAATAGTGGCAATTATCTGCACTTCAGTATTGTAGTACATTATAAAACAGTATGCAATAATAACGTATTGAGTGTAAATTATAATTTAAATTTAAATTATTAAATGGATGCCACCTTATTGGTACAATAAAGTGCTCCCTACACCTACCCTAACCCTACCCCATACTTTATTTTCAACTTATTGATTATTTCCTTAATTTTTATTGAAAATAAATGCCTTTACGATGTGATACGAGATTTGAAAAGGGAGGAAAAAAAAGTTCGGCAAAAGGTGGGATCGAACCCGGGTCGATCGCGTCAAAAAGCCAAGGGCAAGTGCTTATCTACCTGTGCCACTGGAGCTGATATTTAATGGCCACTTTTAACTAAATGTAAATAGACAGCCCGTATTTTTTATTCCATAGTAAGGGCAATTCATACAATACATTTGAACTGAGCTACTTTAATACCATCTCCAAACTTTCTACCACGACTCTGCTG
>NW_015505390.1:44398-69088 GCF_001515645.1 Sinocyclocheilus grahami | reverse complement strand
CGGGTCGATCGCGTCAAAAAGCCAAGGGCAAGTGCTTATCTACCTATGCCACTGGAGCTGATATTTAATGGCCACTTTTAACTAAATGTAAATATACAGCCCGTATTTTTTATTCCATAGTAAGGGCAATTCATACAATACATTTAAACTGAGCTACTTTAATACCATCTCCGAACTTTCTACCACGACTCTGCTGTTCTTCGGCTGGTTCTTCCTGTATACATTGATTGACAGATGTCTCGTCCAGTCAGCGGTGAGTAATCCCAAACCAATGGCGCTGTCTCAAACTATACCTACCTTTTCCGGTTTGTCTGAATTGTCGTTGTGTTTTCTAACTTGTTAATTTGTTTTCGGATTTGTCTTTGTGCTTTCTGACTTGTTATTTTGTTTTCGAATTTGTCATTGTGTTTTCTGACTTGTTATAATGTTTTCTGAATTATTGTTGTGCTTTCTGAATTGTTATTTTGTTTTTTAGACTCGCGTTTGCGTTTGTAATTTGTTATTTTGTTTTCAGAATTGTGATTTGCTTTGCACTTTACGGTCACCGTAGGATATCGATCTATCTGTCTCTTTGTCTTTCTGTCAAAAGCAGAATTCCATTTCAAACCAGGTTTAAAAAGCAGCACCACACATATACTAAAAATATGTTTTTATCTCCATCTTTTAAAAGAGGTCCAAGCTCCCTGGCTTTTATGTTCTTTCCCCCGTTTCCCCCTTTTTCCCATCACACTCTACCTCCCTTTGTGCCTCTCTCGTCATGTTCTTACCTGCATGTCATGATGTGCCAGCTTTGTTTTAAACGCAAAAAGAAAATAAGACTTGAAAAAGTTCACACAAGAAGGGAAAATTGCCTCCAAAAATAAAAATAAAGAGGAGTATGTGTCACGTTTCCCAATAAAGGCTGTCAGCCAGACAACTATCAAACTCTTTTCAGACCAGACAACAAAGAGGAGGGTTTGAGAGATTACAATTGAAGGTTAGCCTGACAAACACACGCACACACACACACACACACCTACACGCAACACGTGACATGCTGCAATGCAACAGGAAAATGATAGGAAAAGGCAAATGGAGGAATGACAAGATCGGTGACCCAGAACAACTTCCTGAATCACCCTAGTAGTACGTTCAGCCAGCAGGAGAGCTGAGCCAAGCTATTATGCAGAGGACACTATAAATTAATCAGAGGTTGAATTAAGTCGATGTGAACTAAAAGGCAAACATCTTAAAAGCCAAGTGGTATCTCTTTCACTCCCGCAAAGTCTCGTTTTAGTGTCTAGATTGAGCGCTCTTCTTTTTGGCCTACGCTTTTTGTAATCTTGAGGCCCAATTACTTAAATACGGTTGTGGTGATGTGAAATTCAAAGGGTCTCCTGTAGACCTGCAATCCCATATGGTAAGATCTGTTTCCTGGAGTGTGCCTGTAGTCGGTGGTGTCGGCACTGATCCGTTTCGGATGTGTCAGCGGGAGCGGACGCAGTAGGATCCTGTTGCTTAGGCATTAATTGTCTTTGATACTTCAGCATATCAATGTCATTCATAGAGGGGATGTTCTGGTATTGTTGAAAACATTGTTGCAAGGTGTAGACAGACAAAGTTGAAGTAAGTAGTCATTTGGCTAACTCGTTTATCTTAAGTAAGTGCCTTGCTCAAGGACAGAATGGTAATAGTTCATGTTTTGCCCTCAATGGTAGATGATAACAGTATTTTTACTCTGTTATTGTTTTTAAGTAGATTTGATGTACTTTGTTAGAGAATTTATTAGAAAACTTTACTTCTACATTTCATTGCATTATATAGTTTACTTTGTACTCTTAATACATTCAAGAACTAAAACATTTTTAATTATTTCAAAGTGAAGAAATCACATTCACTCTGAGAAGTGATGGTAATGTCCAGTTTGATTGATTCAATAAACTCACTGAACTGGTTTACAAATGAATCACAGAATGAATGTGATTCATGAATTCATAAATTGGACTGTCCAGTTATCTAATTTCTTAAATTCACTGATTCCATGATCTGGTTGGACCGAGGCTTTATTTAAAATCATTAAGACACATTTCACTTTCATATTTTACTATATATATATATGTATATATATATATATACAGTGGGTACGGAAAACCTGAGTTAAATATATGAGTGTCACAGCAAAGGGTCTGAATACTTAGGACCATGTGATATTTCAGTTTTTCTCTTTTAATAAATCTGCAAAAATGTCAACAATTCTGTGTTTTTCTGTCAATATGGGGTGCTGTGTGTACATTAATGCGGGAAAAAAATTAACTTAAATGATTTTAGCAAATGGCTGCAATATAACAAAGAGTGAAAAATTTAAGGGGGTCTGAATACTTTCCGTACCCACTGTATATACATGGGTGACATTAGGGGGGGGTTAGGTGCCCCCCCAAATTGTTAGTCATGGAATCCCTGATGTCGGCCCTGCTGCAATTGGAGCGCTTAGCCAAGCGCTAAATACCCTCACCGTGTTTTTGCAGCGTTGAGCAATGTAGCCAATCACAGACATATCTGTTGATTTCTTGAACGCAATGGCCAATCAGAAACGTTTTGTCAGAATTCACTCACCGCTGAAAGCGCCGCAGTTTTTACGTGCAGTTTTGCACGCTCGTGAATCATCTCATGACTAAGTGCAGACACGATGTGAATAAGAGATTCATTGTGCAGTTTAGAGAGCTTAATTGATTATAATGGAACTTTGTGAGATCGTGATGAACGAAGATGAGTGACGCTTTTTAGTGATAAAGGGAGCTCGCTTTGTGCACTTTCTAGGGTATAATCCATTCAGAATTTGTATGAAACTTTCGTTTTCCGGGTTATATACACCCTGCAAAGTTTCGGGAATGACATCCACAAATTTATGTGGGATTCACTCTCGAAATAGCAGTGATTGGCACTGAACATAAAATATATGTGAAAGCAGCCTGGACAAACCTGGCCAAACCGCGACAGCGCGCAACCCGAGCGAGATTCACGGACCAAAATTGAGATCGGAACATATCAACCAGTAATTTAATTTAATTTCCAGTAACGGACAGTTGAAAGTTCAGCAATGAATGGTATGCGACTTATGACAGAATATAGTCCCACGTTTATTTTTTTCTCGCCGTGTCTCACCATTGGTAACAACGATTCAGAACGTACACATTTCAAGTGACAGGAAAAAGACACAGAAAACTTCAGTGAACATCAGAAAAGCAGCGTGCACATTTCTGGTTAAAAATGAAAGGCCATCAACTGATGAACGGGAAGCATTACCATTCAAGTCAGCAGCAAGAGTCAAAGCTCCACAGTTTACTAAACGGTAGAAACCTCTTTTAAGTTATTCTTCACTGTGTTGTATTGACTGCTTTGATGCGTTGCAATATGGTAGGGCATTGTTTTGATGCTTACATCCGGAAAAAATATTTTACTTTTATTTATTTGTTTTTAATTTTTTAATTTTTTGCTTTTTTTTCTTGCCCGCCCTGACTCAAGAGTCAAATGTCGCCGTGTGTATATATATAGATAGATAGATAGATTTTTTTTACCACTGCTTGCTCTTTTTGATAACAAACCCATAGCTTTATCCTCTTGTGCCATTGTGGAAGGTGAGGAAGAGGTCAGTAGAAAGGGAGAACTTCCAAAGACAGAACCAGTACAATTATCAGCTTGGCAGGGGTCCGGTACAGCAATGGCTTTTGACCCTTGTTCTGTAAAGCTGCAGCCACTCTTCTAGATGTCAAGAAACACTATCAGCAGTTAGGAGGTATAATAAGCACCTTTGTTCCTGTGTCCACACTCTTAGGCATGTAAGAGAGAGCCATGTATGCAAGTGTTGTGCCCACTCATCTTGCCTACATTCTCAACCAATGTAGAAGATCGAGGCTAATCCTTCATCACGGAAGTAAGAATGGATAAAAAAAAAATAGATAAAAACACACAAGGTCAGAACACTTAAACCTGTTAACACAGACGTCAGATGATAGTTTATCCAGCATATGCTCTGTCACATCAATTGTGGAGTCTGGAGCCCCCCTTAGAGAGGGGGATATGTAAAGTTGTTTTTTGGGTTTAGGCTTCTTATCTTATATTTTTTATTCTCTTGTTATTGTCATGTGATTTCGTGTTCCCTCATGTGTTCTTGCCATGTTCTCCCTTAGTCAATATGTCATGTTGTTATTAGGTGTGTTCGTCTTGAAGCGGCGCTGCGCAGACCGATCGGTGTATGACATCAAAATACCGCGAGAGCTATTGAGAGCAGACGGCTCTGCATGCTTTCGAATCGTTCTCGTGGTACTTTGTTGTCAAACACCGATCGGTCTGCCCAGCGCTGCTTCAAGTCGAACACACATATTGGTTGTTTTAGTCATGTGTCTTGTTTCTCATTGGTTGGATTGTGTCATGTGACCTGTTTTGTTTGATATACTGTATATAGCCCTCATGTTGCCATAGGGCTGGACAATAATTCAATATCAATATGTATCGCAATATAATTTTTTTCAATAACGGTGATATGATTTTTAAACACATTTCCGATATTTCGATATACATGACCAGTTTCCCATACATTGATTTATTTGTGGCGTTTGACTTTGTTTAATAAACATGAGCACTGCACGTTTCAAAATCATAACACGGTGCGGGTGTTTTATATGAATGTATCTCTGAGGGGAATTGACTGTCTTTAGAAAAGTTTCGATGGCATTTTCATTTGATCTGATAAAGTAGCATTCATGGGGCGGCGCTGCTTTGATTACAGCCGTTACTGGAGAAACCGCTAGTTTTATCACTCTAAAAGCGCCTCCTGCTGGCAGAGAATGGGTTTTCATTTTAAATAAGCCCGTCTCCAGCAACATTTCCAGTTTTTGTTGTTGTTCAATTTTTTTGTTTTCTGCAGCGACTCGGAGCACTTTTCATACCCTTTTTTTCTGGCTGAAGCACATTTGTTTCAATCTATAAGAATAATCAGCCTACACTACCAGTCAAAAGTTTTTGAACAGTAAGATTTTTAATGTTGTTTTTTTTAAGAATTCTCTTCTGCTCAACAAGGCTGCATTTATTTGATCCAAAGTACAGCAAAAACAGTAAAATGTTTAAATATTTTTACTATTTAAAATAGCTTTCTATTTGAATAGATTTTAAAATGTAATTTATTCCTGTGATCATACATAGGTGAATTTTCAGCATCATTACATTACATTACAGTCTTCAGTGTCACTTCAGTCTTCAGAAATCATTCTAATATGCTGATTTGCTGATTATCAATATTTAAAACAGTTGAGTACTTTTTTTTCAGGATTCTTTGATGAATAGAAAGATCCAAAGATCAGCATTTTCCTGAAATAAAAAGATTTTGTAACATTATACACTATTCCATTCAGTATAATTTTTATAATTTTTTTGGGAAAGAAATTATAGAAATTAATAATTTTATTTAGCAAGGATGCTTAAAATTGATCATAAGTGATGATAAAGACATTTATAATGTTACAAAAGATTTCTATTTCAGATAAATAGTGTTCATATTGATATCGGAATTGTATCGTATCGACCGAAATTAAGAAATATATTGTGATATCAATTTTGGCCATATCGTCCAGCCCTATGTTGCCATTGTCTCTTGTCTAGCTTTGTTGCCTGTAACTGCTGTTGATGAGTTGTGTCCATGTCTATATTCTTGTTTTGCCTAGTCAAGTCAAGTCAAGCCAAGCCATGTCTGTGTCTATTGTTTATCTGCTCACTTTTGGGTTATAATAAAACTGCACTTGGGTTCTCACAACGCTCGCCTTCACTGGACTCTCATTACATACTATCTATCTATCTATCTATCTATCTATCTATCTATCTATCTATCTTTTTTTTCTTTCTGTCTTTCATAATATATTAATATATCCATCTGAAAATTTCTTCTAAAATTAGCATTTTTATCAGGCTCCTATGTTTAGGTTCAGAAATGTCACTTTAATGGCAATGTATAGGTCCTTTTATATGCCATTAAAGTTAAATAAATGAACATAAACATAGGAGCCTGATAAAAAAGCTAATTTTAGAAGAAATTTTCAAATGGCACTTAGAGGCTTTTGCATCTGAACTCTTCATATATGTTCTTGGGTTCTAAAGTTGAAAGTTGTTTTTGACCCCAGTGAAGTTGAAGTTCATTTTATGGACAAAAACATGTTTCTGTTTTCTTCTTCTTTTTTCTGTAAACAGGTTTAAACTGACATGAGGATGAATAAATAATGATAGAAGTTTAACGTTATTTCAAGTCATTAGATGATCAAAATTAGACATTGCTACATGGTTATGTAATATATATAATGCTAAATTTGTTCTTCAACCAGTGTGTATAAAGGATGCGGCATGGCCCATATTCTGTTCAGAGGGGACAGGTAAAAGTACAGCAAAAAGATAGTAAATACTACAGCTCCTAGGGAGCTACAGTATTCTAAACTTAGATGCACACACACTTAGCGGTTTCTCCAAAAGCTGACAATGGGCTCATGAGGCCTGGCACTGTAAATTCTGTCAAAGCCAGAAAAAACAGGTATAAGTTTGGAGGGGGGAAAGTCTTGTTGAAAAAAGATTCTGTAAACTCCAAACTCCCAAGCGTGGGGGTTGAATGAGAGAGTGAGTGTGTTTCAAAACTCAACAAGATCCAGCTCAGATCCAGCAGGATTGTCGCAGTGCATGAACACACACACACACGTACACACTTAAAGGTTGGGTAAGCGATTTCTGGTAGCCAATGTTGACATTTGAAATCACCAAATATCTATCTATCTATCTATCTATCTATCTATCTATCTATCTATCTATCTTTTTTTTCTTTCTGTCTTTCATAATATATGAAGAGTGCCATCTGAAAATTTCTTCTAAAATTAGCATTTTTATCAGGCTCCTATGTTTAGGTTCAGAAATGTCACTTTAATGGCAATGTATAGGTCCTTTTATATGCCATTAAAGTTAAATAAATGAACATAAACATATGAGCATGATAAAAAAGCTAATTTTAGAAGAAATTTTCAAATGGCACTTAGAGGCTTTTGCATCTGAACTCTTCATATATGTTCTTGGGTTCTAAAGTTGAAAGTTGTTTTTGACCCCAGTGAAGTTGAAGTTCATTTTATGGACAAAAACATGTTTCTGTTTTCTTCTTCTTTTTTCTGTAAACAGGTTTAAACTGACATGAGGATGAATAAATAATGATAGAAGTTTAACGTTATTTCAAGTCATTAGATGATCAAAATTAGACATTGCTACATGGTTATGTAATATATATAATGCTAAATTTGTTCTTCAACCAGTGTGTATAAAGGATGCGGCATGGCCCATATTCTGTTCAGAGGGGACAGGTAAAAGTACAGCAAAAAGATAGTAAATACTACAGCTCCTAGGGAGCTACAGTATTCTAAACTTAGATGCACACACACTTAGCGGTTTCTCCAAAAGCTGACAATGGGCTCATGAGGCCTGGCACTGTAAATTCTGTCAAAGCCAGAAAAAACAGGTATAAGTTTGGAGGGGGGAAAGTCTTGTTGAAAAAAGATTCTGTAAACTCCAAACTCCCAAGCGTGGGGGTTGAATGAGAGAGTGAGTGTGTTTCAAAACTCAACAAGATCCAGCTCAGATCCAGCAGGATTGTCGCAGTGCATGAACACACACACACACGTACACACTTAAAGGTTGGGTAAGCGATTTCTGGTAGCCAATGTTGACATTTGAAATCACCAAAACAAACACGCCCCTACCCCAAAAGGGTCTCGCCCCTATTTTGATAGCTCCGCCCCACACATATGTACGCAACCCAGGCAACGATTAGTTCTGTGAAACAAAGCAAAACCAATGTTACACCATGTCTTCACCAGACGCGAGTGGCGTGGTGCGACAAAATACTATAGAACTCATTATAATCAGTGATGCTGTCTACACCATAGATATGTATACATATCTATGGTCTACACTGGATGCGGCGTGGCACGACACAACAAATCCCCGACAAAAAACTGCTGCTGCTTTCTATTTATGACGTATTGACAAAAATTTCAAATGACTCTTTGTCGCGTCCAGTGTACTAGACAGACTTTAGCTGTTGCAGAGCAGACACGGTGTTACTCACCTATCGAGAATAAACAAAGCAACCTCGACGTCTGATTGCAGGGCTTCTGCTCCTTAAGTTCTCTCCAGTGCTGGAAAGTGGATCCGATATTTACACGGGTCCTACTTCTTGCCTTATTGCCTTCTTTTGTTCCGCAGACGTTTTCCTCTTGTTTTTTATCTCTATCTTTCTGTTGCTCGGCTCGGCTAATGTCCGTCCTGTGCTGTGCACTGAACGCTCTCTCCTCCACATCATGAGTAGACACGCCCCTTACTGCTGATTGGCTACAAGTTTGTTTTGCTACTCGGCCCGAATCAGTTTTCTAAAGCGTTTTTGAAAAATCACTTACCCCACCTTTAAAAGGACACACATATAGGCTCGACTAGCATCGACACTCACGTTGCTTGGCAGGGGGTGTGTCCTGGAGGGTGTGTGGGCGGGAGCACATCTGTGACTGGCATTTGATAGACATCTGCGGTGTGTGTGCATGTCAGTGGTATGGATTGATGGTACATCGATGCCAGGACATAGACAGGGAGAGAGGAATTAGCACAAAGAGGAGATGGGATCCCGCTGTCACCCTATTCGTCAAACACATGCTGGCCATTGCTGCTAACTCAGAGTGAGAGAGACATGTTTTATGGAAGGATGTTTTATGTTTAGGATATTTTTGGCAAAACCAGAGTAGCCATTTTCTCAAAACCAGTCTCATACTACAATTTTGACTTTTTTTCTCCATTTATCAGTTTCATGAGAGTAAACCATTGTTGAGGCTGAAAAAGCATAATTTGTGAGTTAGATGACAACAATTGCACATTTCAATTTAATCACAAAACATTAACTTTTTTCTGACATTTTTTTGTTTATTTTTAATACTAATAGCTGCTATTTCTTTGGATATGTTGTAATTTGCATGCTGCTGCAAACTAAAATAATGTACTTCCTCTAGTATGAACGAGGCCGCAAGGGGGTGCTAGGGAGTCCTTGAAAATGTTTAGTGACATATATATATATATATATACATACATACACATGTACACACTTTATTTTATTTATTTTATTTTATTTTATTGTATTTTGTCACTGAAAATGTTCAATGACTCCCTAGCACTTAGTGGTTTTATGTTGAATTTTAAATGAAAGGAGAGAATGCTTTTTTTTTTTTGCATTGTGTAGTTTGAAGTCAGATAAGAGCATTTTTACAAAGAACATTCCATGCATTCTATGCATCTAAATCCATATTTTAAACACAAAGAAGAAGCTTTCTTTCTATTGCAGGCTAACGTTTTTGTATTGCCGTTAACTCTTTCACTGCAATATATATATTAGGGATGGTATGCGATTATTTTTTTTAAATCTAATTAATTACATGATGTGGCGATTAATTAATCTAATTAATCGCAAATTATTCGCACATCAAATTTGGCTGAGAAATTACTCCCAAAAGATAATTTAAAGTCATTGTTGTGTAAAGCATCAAACAGACATTACAAAAAGTAGCTTCAGCAAGAAATATTTTGTTTGATAAAATGTATTACTCTTTTGGACCATGAGGGTGAGTAAATGATGACACAATTGTCATTTTTGGGTGGGTGAACCTTACCTTTAATAATTAATTTTATTAATTGTATTATTATTATTACTATGGAAATATTACATTATTTCTTTAATTAAATTATACTCTAAATAATAAACTAAAACTGCCAGTAGGTGGTGGTAAATGTCTTAATGATTAAGTCATCGAGTCATTTATTCATTCATTCATTCATTTGATTCGTTCAAATGATTAATTCAGGAGTGAAGTAAATGTTTCTTTATGAATGGTCCATTGAATCATTAGGCTTGTTCGACTTGAAGCGGATCCTCACCATCAGATCGATCGGTGTGTGACGTCAAAGTACCGCAAGAGCAATATAGAGCAGACGGCTCCTTATGCTTTTGAACCGCTTTTGCGGGCCTTTGATGTCATACACCGATCGGTCTGTGCAGCGCCGCTTCAAATCCACTGAGCCTAATGATTCACCCAATTCGTTCAAAACGTGCATTAAGAAATGAAATGCCGCTGTGTGTTGCTCGGAGGCGAACAGTTCTGCTTTGTCTTTATATTTTCGTTGGCAAAATTCAGCAAAACAGACAACACTGTGTTGTCTGGCCCCACAAACGGCGGGCCCCACAACCACCAAAGCCTGTGGGCCCAGCTCGTCTCTCACCATCAGATCGATCGGTGTGTGACGTCAAAGTACCGCAAGAGCAATATAGAGCAGACGGCTCCTTATGCTTTTGAACCGCTTTTGCGGGCCTTTGATGTCATACACCGATCGGTCTGTGCAGCGCCGCTTCAAATCCACTGAGCCTAATGATTCACCCAATTCGTTCAAAACGTGCATTAAGAAATGAAATGCCGCTGTGTGTTGCTCGGAGGCGAACAGTTCTGCTTTGTCTTTATATTTTCGTTGGCAAAATTCAGCAAAACAGACAACACTGTGTTGTCTGGCCCCACAAACGGCGGGCCCCACAACCACCAAAGCCTGTGGGCCCAGCTCGTCTTCCTCCTCCTGTGAGAGCATTCTCCAGATTCTTTGCTGAATAGAACGTTTTAAAAAATCTGAATAAAAAAATAGAAATCTTTTGTAACTGTTTATTGTGTTTATCGAATGCATGTATTCATTTGAAATTTAAAAAATCCTACTTACCTAGGGCTGTCAAGGTGAAGAAACATCTAGGTTACTTGTGTAACCCTCGTTCCCTGAAGGAGGGAACAGAGACGTTCTGACGAATTGGGATCTAGCCCGAGAGCCCAATCACCTTCGAGTGTTAACTAAACAAGCCAATGACAGGTGGCGTGCGTGTTTCACCACGCGCACCCCGCCCCGTAGCGCGGGTATAAAAGGAGAGAGTGCGTGCAAACGCACATCAGCTTTTCGCTTCGGAGCCGAGCCTTCTACTAGGACGAATCTCCGTGAGTGTCTGCAAAGAAACAGCCTAGCATTGGTGTTACGGCGCGTCAGCGGGGGTTGCCATTCAGTGCTGCTCATCTTCGGCGTGCTGCAGCTGCCATTCTGTGGTCTCGCCGCGACCGTCCCCTGGGCGCTTCAGCGCTCTCTCTAAAAGAGTGTTTCCTTTTTTTTCCTAAAAGAGCAAATATCTAAAAGAGCTCCAAGAGCGACGGGCGTCTTTTGAAAGATGGCTTCCCGCTCATGAGTTTCTGGATGTGGTCGCTTCCTGGCTTCGTCTGATGGTCATGATCGCTGTGTCTCGTGCCTGGGCTCACAGCATGCTGAAGCAGCGCTCATGGATGAGTCATGTTCTCGATGCGGGAACATGAACATCGCGATGTTGCGGTCTAGATGCCTCCTCATTAAACGGGGGGTATCCCCCTTGCCATGCCCCGCTCTAGCTCTTCCGGTTCTCAGAGGGCTACTTCAGTTCATGGTCAGGGAGACCTGAGGATCACGGTGAGAGCTTTCCCGTCGAGTACGTCTCCGCGGGCCTCTCATTCCTTTAGCATGTCACACCACCTCCCTCTTGACCGAGGCCAATGCGGTGAGGAGCGCTGTCTTTATTGACAGAAACTTTAGCTCTACTGACTGCAGAGGCTCGAAGGGCTCCTCCTTCAGAGCCTTCAGGGCCGTCAGGACCGAGGGGAGATCCCAAGAGGGTAACAGGTGAGTGCGCGGAGGATTTAACCTCCTTGCCCCTCTGAGAAACCTGATGACCAAGTCGTGCTTCCCCAAAGGCTTACCGTCTATTGCCTCGTGATGCGCAGCAATGGCGGCAACATACACTTTCAGGGTGGCGGGAGACAGCCTTCACTCCAACCCATCCTGCAGGAAAGAAAGCACGACTGCGATCGGGCATCTACGGGGGTCTTCCCGGTGGGAAGAGCACCAACCGACGAACAGGTTCCACTTAAGCCTGTAAGCGTGTCTGGTAGACGGGGCTCTAGCTGAAGCAATGGTGTTTACTACCGCTGGAGGTAGCCCACCTAGAACCTCCGCGTCCCGTCCAGGGACCACAAGTGGAGATTCCACAAGTCTGGACATGGGTCTGTGTCGAGGGAGAATCGAGACATGAAAGTACGCGTCCTTGAGGTCAACCACTGCGAACCAATCGAAAGGACGGACACATTGACATCCTGAACGGGAGCTTGTGAAGGGCCTGGTTCAGTACGCACAGGTACAGGATCGGTCGTAACCCACCACCTTTCTTGGGTACGATGAAGTATGGGCTGTAGAAACCCGACCTCATCTCGGCTGGAGGGACCGGCTGTATCGCGTCCTTCGCTAGCAGGACCGCGATCTCTGCACGCAAGACAGGAGCATCCCCAACACACTCGTCCGGAAACACCAGGTGGTGCGACATGCTTGAGGAATGAGAGGCCCGCGGAGACGTACTCGACGGGGAAGCTCTCACCGTCACCCTCAGGTCTCCCTGACCATGAACCGAAGTAGCCCTCCGAGTACCAGAGGAGCTAGAGCGGGGCATGGCAAGGGGGGATACCCCCCCATTTAATGAGGCGGTATCTAGACCGCAACGTCGCGATGGTCATGTTCCCGCACTGAGAACATGACTCATCCATGAGCGCTGCTTCAGCGTGCTGTAAGCCCAGGCACGAGAGGCAGCGATCATGACCATCAGATGGAGGCAGGAAACGACCACATCCAGAAACGCACGAGTGGGAAGCCATCTTTAAAAAGACGCCTGTCGCTCGTGAAGCTCTTTTAGAAATTGCTCTTTTAGAAGGAAACACACTCTTTTAGAGAGAGCGCTGAAGCGCCCAGGGGAGGTCGCGGCGAGACCGCAGAATGGAAGCTGCAGCCCGCCGAGGTTTCAGCAGCCTGGATGGCAACCCCCGCTGATACACCGTCACACCAACGCCAGCTGTTTCTCTAGAACACTCGCGGAGATTCGTCCTGTACACTCGAAGGTGATTGGGCTCTCGGGCGAGATCCCAATTCAACGTCGAACATGACTGACTGAAAGGGAACTCATTTTACACAGGCTGTCAGTCAGTGCAGTTACATTGTTATGCCAGGAGGTGGCAGCAAGGGACCGTCTTTACGAGTGAGTCAGCTAATAAATTTAAAAATGCTGATTCATTCAAAATTGAGACAAGGGACCCTATTTTAACGATCTAAGCGAATGGTCGAGTGGTGGACAAAGTACACAAATCAAGTACTTGAGTAAAAGTACAGATAAATATAATAAAATATTACTCCAGTAAAAGCAAAAGTACTCCTTTTTCAATTTTACTCGAGTGAAAGTACAAAAGTACTCGATTTTTTATGTACTTAAGTAAAAAAGTACTGATAGATTTATTTTGCAATTTTATATAGTCTACTTAATTTAATTTTATATTAGCACATATTTTTTATAATCCTACTGTTCAAAATACCTGGCATTTTCCCAAAATAACCACTATATGGAGTCAAGATATATTTTTGTTGTTGATGTGGACTACATTGACGAGAATGTACCTGAGAGAAAACAGATTTGGCCATCTGATTTTCACCTGTAAGAAAAACATCACATCCTTTTCTTCCCCCCCAGATGTAATCTATCTAGGTGGTTGAATAAAAATATTTGGACTTTATATCTAAAAATTACCTCAACTTAGCACCAGCAAGCTTGTTAGCTAGACAGTTAGCATCAGCTAACAATATTTACTTATTTTCATTATGGTTATGATGAATAAACATTCATATCTGTCTACTCGGCTAGTTAATCCAAACAATATAAAAATGTATACTGTGGATAAACAATATAAAAACAGATGTCACATAGGGCTAAATGCATATCATTTTAATAAAACTGTTAACGTTACTGCAGCGGGGAATATGAACGTGCATGAGTTATTTTAATCTGTGTTATTTTAATGTTTCGTTTTTTTTTTTACCTAAAACAGACACTGATGTTGATGTGTCTGCATTCAAGCATTTCAGTTGGCTTAAATAGATCACCCTTTACAGCAGATTTAGTTCACAAACAACTGACAGTTTTGACCGAAATATGATTTTCAGTTACAATAATTAATCCTATAATTCGACATTAGTAACTTACTTTTAGCAGCATCAGTCGGGCGCACGGTTCTTACTTGTGAATTCAGTTCACTGGAGACTCGCACTAAATGGTTCATTTGAATCAGTGAGTTGTCGACTCGAGAACAGCTGCAATTAATTCTAATTCGTGAATGAATCGTTTGCTGCGATTTGCGAACCGATTTAAAAGTTCATTGAAAAGAATCCGTTAGTTCTTGAATCAGAGACCGCTTCTGCGTGTCACAGCACGTGATATATTATAAGGAGTAACGATATGTTTTATGAAATGTAGTGAAGTAAAAAGTACAATCTTATGCTTTGGAATGTAGTGAAATAAAAGTAAAAGTTACTCAAAATAAAACTACTCCAGTAAAGTACAGATACTTGAAAAATGTACTTAAGTACAGTAACAAATTAAAACTACTCCGTTACTGTCCACCACTGCCTTTAAAAGCCAGTTGCGCTCGCGCCACGGCAGATTTGCTATTTACACGGTGGAATCCATTATGACATGTAGGCATTTTTATATTTATGTAGCCTACACAATAATAATCTTTTACATTGCAATCCTTTAATTTTTAATATTTGGCATTTTTGTGTGCTGCTATGCATCCCTGTGTGTAATAAGCAGAGTGTACGTGCTCTGTGGACCCGCCTATACTAACGCACTCTTTAAATAACAAAAAAACTACTGCGCCATTGACTTTAGACCAGGTTTTTGTTGGTCAATGGCACAGTTTATTTCAGTTGCCTCAAAATAGCAATGTGCCAGCAATGCACCTGAACACACCTCGTTTTCAGACCAGCACGCCCATGGGTGCACAATTGGGTGCAAATGCATTTGCTATTTAAACAACGTGGCGCAGGATGTGAAAATGACAACTGTGTCGGGCTGAAACTAGCAAAAAACGCTTGTGTCGCGCCTGGCGCCGCATTGCACCAGGTGTATGATAGGGCCCAAGGTGTTGAAATTTATTTAATTTACAAGATTTGACAATCAACACATTACCTGGGTAATGCTTAAGCTGATATTTCACTTCATGAAGAACAATGCCATTGATTAAATGCATTGAACAGTGCTGACTTAATTTTTTCACTAATATATTACTTGACCTGAAGAAGGACAGGTCGGTAATCGCACATACTCAGTCGATCTCTCTCTCTCTCTCTCTCTCTCTCTCTCTCTCTCTCTCTCTCTCTCTGTTTAGTGCAAATCTATGGAACTTATGTACAAATCACAATGGTACACAGGTAAGGTCTTAACAACTTAACAGCCAGTTGGTGTAAAAATATTACTCTCTTCACTCTTGTTATGATTATTAACTTACTAAACATTCAATACACATGAATTAAGTGTAAAACAAGAAGGGCATAGCTTCATGAAAAAAAAAAGTGAACATCACGGTTGTGGTGGTTGCTTGCTATACTCTGTTGGCTTGTCAGTATCGCGATATTACAATATTGCAGTTATCGCGATAGCCCTGTACTAACCCCAAACTGTATCTGTGGCCACATTAATTTATTTCAATGCGTTGTTTAAATTTCAGGCCAAAATCCTAAAGGGCAGTATCTTCAGTACTGCTGCGATGACGTTACTGTTATAGTTTCCTGTAAACGTGAGCCCTGAAGAGGTATTGTGAGATATTTACAGAGGAGGTGAGCGTGCTGTTATCTGTCAACAGCATATTGGACAGATATGTGTGTCCGTGTGTGTGTGTGTGTCAGAGTGAGCAAACCACCCGTCTTCTTAACGAGCCCTGCGTTACAGCTGAGAGAAGCCCTCCTCCACTCTCATGCAAATTCTCATGAGTTAGTTTGTTTGTGTGTTATGATATTCAAAAAGGTCAAAGCCTTGGATGGCATTCATTCTCCCCCTGCATGTGGCCACATCCCTTCACTTCAGCCCTCCTCCTGCTTTTTTTTGCTCTTGTCTTTCTCTCTAACACTTTGTTTTAGATTACAGCACTACTTTCTTACTAACATTTTGGAAACACACATTCGCACACACAAAATACAACAAAAAGGGCTGTTTTCTCAGAGGAGGCGATTGAAAAAAATGGAAATAATCGAATTGTGAGATTAGATAGTATATGAATCACTCATTTTTCTTAGGTGACACTGTCTAACAGCGACATCAGCGAAAAATGTTCCCTTGGGCTCATTCCCGCACCTCATTTGCAGTTCTCCTTGACCGCAGGACTGTGTGTTTGGTGCAGTACTGAACTCTCCACTAACTTTCTCCTCCTCTCCTCTGGTTTCATCCATCCTCCCTCTGATTATTTCTTCCCTTCGCACTCCAGTTTATCCTCAGATGGGAGTCATCCACTCAGCAACAATGATTCCCTAATTGGTGTTAAAGTCCCTTGTAACTACTTTTTGCATAATAGAATGCATAATTACGCCTGTGCACTTCCTGTGAGGGCTAATCGTCCTGCTCTGAGCAGAGCTCTCCTTGTTAGTGCCATCATTAATGCTGCTCTCTTTAAAATGCTGTTGTGTTTTCTCATTGACTAATCCTTGTCAAAAAGTTGCAGAACAAACAATTTGTGGCAAAGAGAGAGATTATGTTCAGCCATTCAGCAGTTTAGTACATTTTGTTAAGTGAGGACATTTATATTTATGGGTCAAACTAAAGGTTCAGTTTGTCAGTATTAGTTAATGCAATATTAACTAATGCAGTATGCCGTTTAAGTCATTAGCAATATAAACAATAAACAATATTCTTACAAAATGTATTAATATTATATATATATAATATAATATATATATATATATAATTCTGTTTATGTATTAAAAACTTAAATGAAAATAAAATAAGTAACAAAAAATTATAATTTGAACATTTACATTTGCGTTTATGAACTAACAGAATAACTGTTTATATGTTTTGTTTTTATCAATGTGTATATATATATATATTTTATATTGTGTGCAGTTTTTAATTAGTCTATTTTATTATTGTTAACAGTCTTAAGATAGGTAATGTTTGAGGCACCTTTCTCTAAACAGAAAAAAGGGGCTGAGTTTCAGTCTTTTTTTCAGTCAGTGAGCTGCCATTAGTTAGGGCTAAAAAGTGTTTAGATCATCCACAGCATGGAGTTTGTACCATGCCTGAAATTAAAGATTTATATATACACACAACTAAGCTGGCATATTGTAATATTACTTCGAATGGGAGTTCCCTACAGAGATCTTTGATTGGGACAGACACACACACACGGTTACATACGCTCAATTAAAAAGTAGAAGAATCACATGCACAGCCAAACACACAGTGAAAGGGCCTTTGGGTCTATCTGAATAGTGATCACCTGGTGGTTTGGAGATGAGAAATGGGAGTGTGGGTGTGAAGTTAATTTGATGGAAATGTATTTTCATTTACTGGAGGAAATGTGTTTCATGTGTACTTTCCCTATTTCATGCTCACAACATTTTATACTTCACATGACTGGCAACAAGGTTAATATGGTTCAATTTCCTTTTTCAGCAAACCTTAATTTAACATTGCGGTAGTTCATAAATGAAATAGGCGTTCAAGAAAAATACACTGTTGGGGGGAAACATTAGATTTCTGAAGCAGAATTAAAAGCAAGCGTCAGTCCATGGGTGTCTGTCCACAGGGAGCTGACCCTGATACCCATTGCAGATGAATTTTTGCATTTTCACAGTATGTTCACTACCATTCAAATGTTTGGGGTCAGTAAGTTTTTCTCTCAAGAAATTAATACTTTTTTTTTCTCAGAAAGGATGCATTAAATTTAACAAAAAAGTGACTGTAAAGAAATTTTTACAAGAAAATTTTATTTCTAATAAATGCTGTTAATTTGTATCTTTTTATTAATCATAATATCATAATAATCCTGAAAAAATAATATCACAGTTTCCACAAAAATGTTAAGCAGCACAACTGTTTTCAACATTGATGATAAAAAATGTTTCTTGAGCACCAATTTAGAACATGTGACTATCTCTCTCTCTCTCTCTCTCTCTCTCTCTATATATATATCTTCTCTACTTAGTCTTTTAATAAAATGCTGTCTGTCTTTACGAAGACATTTTATTTGTTTAGCTTTCAACCGCTCTCTGTAGGGCAACGTCACTGTAATTGGTACTAGGCCTATGTGAGGTGCATCTTTTTTTGGAAGCTTGTCTCTGATTGGTTGGATTAGCCTCTTTTCATGAGAGAGTTGTGAATGAGTGTGACAATGTGAGTTTGTCAGAGCACAGAAGACTACCATGCATAATTTAGTAGTGTAATGAATTCAGGATGTCTGTGTGTGCTTATGTCAGAATGATCATGCTCTTAAGATGATGTAGAGATCTCTAAATACTCTGCCTTGCCCATTGAGAGGGACAGAGATGGGCCAGCAACGACAGTCTCTGTGTGTGTAAAGAGAGAGTGAGAAGAAAGATTGGATGGGGTATAGTTTATCAAATCTAGCATTGTACTGTTATAAAAAAAAATTAAATATCTTTGACATCCTCTTTCTCTCACTCCCTGAAGTACGAGTGATAAATACCTGGCATCTCAGACTGGCCCCTGTGGCATATGGAACTGTCACAGCCAGCCAATAAGAAGCCTTTGGAATAGGAGGTTGCCACGGGGACCATGAGGGTTGCCAAGGCGCCTCTCAGAGCTCCTGTCCTGCTCCTGTCACTCAAACACTGGTCCAGACAGGGGTTTGAGTCTCGGGTACACTTTTACGCTGGGCTGCTCCTGTCATGCTCTCTCAGAGCTCGCCCCCGTGTTGGCACTGGGCAGCAGATGGCCCCAGATATGAAGCTCTGTGCTTTAAATCCATATGTATCAGAGTAAGTGTACCGAGTGCCAATCTCAGATCAACGCAATAGCTCTGTGCCAACCTAGTGACCAACTAGCTGGCTACTTCTTAAATAGCAGTCCTAACCATGAAGTGTCTGATTTGGAGTGCTCTGTAATGAAGCTTGGTAGCAATGAAGATTCAATTTGATTCACAAGCTTTTGATTTGATTCTGAATCATTTGACTTTATTTCTGTTAAAATTCCCATTTTGATTAAATATAAAAGAAATTCTCTCTCTGCCAATGCTGTAAATAATACAGTGCAGACTGTTATTCAAACTGTAAACTCATCTTATTGAACTCTTCATTAAAAGAACCAACTCATAAGTGTAATTTGTTTAAGGAATGATGTCTTTCTTTGAATCACTAAAAAGAACTGACTCATTAGAGTCATTTTCTTATGAATGGGAATATGCTGGCCTCACTCTGCTTTATTGCTGCATGATATTGGAAACAAAATGACATTGCGGTATTTTTTTCTGCAATATATGTTGCGATTGGAAAAATACTGGAATTTTTACCAGATGATTTGAAGCCTCTATTTGGAAAGAATTAATCATTCTAGAAAAACTGATTCTCAAAGTGTGGTAGTGGGTACGTGGGCTCCCTCTAGTGGTACGCAGAGGAATCACTGACTTAAATATAAATTAATGTTAAAACAGTGTTTCCCAGCCTCTGTTGTCGGGTGTGCCATGGAAAATTATCAAAAACTTCCTTATCCCTATTATATTTCGTTATTATTTTAAATCAGTGCTATTGGCCAATGTTATGTCGGTTTGTGGGTTTTACAAATATTTAACCAATGAAAAGCATTCAAAAGAGCTTGTGACTAAACCTCGTAACGCCATTGGATCCTCAAATTGTCAGTCAAACCTCATAACTCCACCCGGCCTCCATTCAGAATGAAGCGCCGCGACACACAGTTTGAAGACAGATGTCTACTTCTTCGCAATGCAAGGGTAAATAAAGAACTGATGTTTGAATAAGTCCAGCGTTTCCTTTACTCAAGAAACGCTGTCTATAAAGGCTAATGTTTTTGTGTATAAAGAGCAGAGAAGAGTCTTAGCATTTGCTGTCTAGTTGTAGCCAATACACTTTTGTACGTTTTAAATATCATAGCTGTTCGTATTTTGTATCGTGAGATTTTGGCCAAATGTATTAACAACAAGAGAAACTGAGCGCCCATATAGCTACAATAAATTTTGTAACCTGCAAACTGGTGAAAACGTGATGCTATTAATTTACTGCCTCAGAGGCAGCCGTTCTAATGATGGACAAAACACAGATCTCTGTCACAGAGAGAGTGAGAAGAAAGATTGGATGGGGTATAGTTTATCAAATCTAGCATTGTACTGTTATAAAAAAAAATTAAATATCTTTGACATCCTCTTTCTCTCACTCCCTGAAGTACGAGTGATAAATACCTGGCATCTCAGACTGGCCCCTGTGGCATACGGAACTGTCACAGCCAGCCAATAAGAAGCCTTTGGAATAGGAGGTTGCCACGGGGACCATGAGGGTTGCCAAGGCGCCTCTCAGAGCTCCTGTCCTGCTCCTGTCACTCAAACACTGGTCCAGACAGGGGTTTGAGTCTCGGGTACACTTTTACGCTGGGCTGCTCCTGTCATGCTCTCTCAGAGCTCGCCCCCGTGTTGGCACTGGGCAGCAGATGGCCCCAGATATGAAGCTCTGTGCTTTAAATCCATATGTATCAGAGTAAGTGTACCGAGTGCCAATCTCAGATCAACGCAATAGCTCTGTGCCAACCTAGTGACCAACTAGCTGGCTACTTCTTAAATAGCAGTCCTAACCATGAAGTGTCTGATTTGGAGTGCTCTGTAATGAAGCTTGGTAGCAATGAAGATTCAATTTGATTCACAAGCTTTTGATTTGATTCTGAATCATTTGACTTTATTTCTGTTAAAATTCCCATTTTGATTAAATATAAAAGAAATTCTCTCTCTGCCAATGCTGTAAATAATACAGTGCAGACTGTTATTCAAACTGTAAACTCATCTTATTGAACTCTTCATTAAAAGAACCAACTCATAAGTGTAATTTGTTTAAGGAATGATGTCTTTCTTTGAATCACTAAAAAGAACTGACTCATTAGAGTCATTTTCTTATGAATGGGAATATGCTGGCCTCACTCTGCTTTATTGCTGCATGATATTGGAAACAAAATGACATTGCGGTATTTTTTTCTGCAATATATGTTGCGATTGGAAAAATACTGGAATTTTTACCAGATGATTTGAAGCCTCTATTTGGAAAGAATTAATCATTCTAGAAAAACTGATTCTCAAAGTGTGGTAGTGGGTACGTGGGCTCCCTCTAGTGGTACGCAGAGGAATCACTGACTTAAATATAAATTAATGTTAAAACAGTGTTTCCCAGCCTCTGTTGTCGGGTGTGCCATGGAAAATTATCAAAAACTTCCTTATCCCTATTATATTTCGTTATTATTTTAAATCAGTGCTATTGGCCAATGTTATGTCGGTTTGTGGGTTTTACAAATATTTAACCAATGAAAAGCATTCAAAAGAGCTTGTGACTAAACCTCGTAACGCCATTGGATCCTCAAATTGTCAGTCAAACCTCATAACTCCACCCGGCCTCCATTCAGAATGAAGCGCCGCGACACACAGTTTGAAGACAGATGTCTACTTCTTCGCAATGCAAGGGTAAATAAAGAACTGATGTTTGAATAAGTCCAGCGTTTCCTTTACTCAAGAAACGCTGTCTATAAAGGCTAATGTTTTTGTGTATAAAGAGCAGAGAAGAGTCTTAGCATTTGCTGTCTAGTTGTAGCCAATACACTTTTGTACGTTTTAAATATCATAGCTGTTCGTATTTTGTATCGTGAGATTTTGGCCAAATGTATTAACAACAAGAGAAACTGAGCGCCCATATAGCTACAATAAATTTTGTAACCTGCAAACTGGTGAAAACGTGATGCTATTAATTTACTGCCTCAGAGGCAGCCGTTCTAATGATGGACAAAACACAGATCTCTGTCACAAACCTCATTAATTTCACTTGAGTATGATTTTCAGAAAGTAAGTGCAAGTGTCTGATCATATATAAAGCCAAAATACCAGCTCTGATGACACAATGTTTAATTATTGGAAAAATAAAAAATAAGTTTCCCCTTTCTATCTTTTTTGTTTAGTTTTTTTGTAATGCTTAGTGGTGTGCCATGGGATTTTTTACATATCCAAAACTGTGCTGTGGAAGAAAAAAAGATTGGGAAACACTGTTAAAACACTTTTTAAAAGTTTGCCAGGTGGCTAAATGATGCCGGTGTTCATTTTTTGATCAAGTACAGTACAGTTTTTTTTTTTACTTTTTAAGTACAGTGCATTTTTTATTTAACTTTTAGGTACAGTACATTTTAATTTAATAATTTACGTTTTTTATTTACCTGTATGTAAGCAGGGTCGCCGTGATTTTGCCAAGTAAGACATGTTCCTGGATCAACATTATTGTCCAAAAATATAGACTAAACCCAATCCCTAACCTTACCCATAATTTATTCCTAAAATCAGAGGGAAATGATAGCTGATTAACAAGGGTGTACAAGCACCTAATCCTGATTGTAAGCCTAAAACTGACATTTCCTGAAAAGTTATCTCTCAGTTTTGATTGGTTGATTGGAATGTTGTTCCAGGATCAACAAGGAGCATGTTGTACTTGGTCAAATCACACTCACCATGTAAGCACAGTGCAGTGTTAATGTTCAAACTGTATTTACAATGTTTAAAGTGGCAGACAATAATAAATATTCTTATTAGGAATAAAACTGCCTCATTTTTTAACTGTGCATAGCTGTAGCTGAATAATTAGGCCTACTACGCTACTGTATTTTAATGTTGGTCATTATGGTGGTATTTGGAGAGCCAAATATTTTCTGAGGTGGTACTTGGTGTAAAAAGTTTGAGAACCACTGTTCTAGAATGACTGGGGTGATTTTGTAAGGAAGTGCATCCATGTAGAATAAAAAAAAAAAATTAAAAAGCTGAAAAATGACTTTTTACTCTGGACACTTTTTAATGGAGAAACATGCTTTTAGGGCTGAACAATTTGGGAAAAATGTTGGATGCTCACACTTTTACTCAAACTAATAACCATAAAGTACATTTTAATAGACCGCATTTCCACAGTTTTGACCCATTGAATAGGACTATAAAATAATAATAATAAATAATGAATAAATAAATCAAATAAAATAAAATTAATGAATAAATATATAAGAATAAATAAAATATTATAGCAATATTTTATAATAATAGAATACTATTGTAAATTAAAAAAAATTATATATATATATATATATATATATATATATATATATATATATATATATATATATATATATATATTTCACTTGAGTATGATTTTCAGAAAGTAAGTGCAAGTGTCTGATCATATATAAAGCCAAAATACCAGCTCTGATGACACAATGTTTAATTATTGGAAAAATAAAAAATAAGTTTCCCCTTTCTATCTTTTTTGTTTAGTTTTTTTGTAATGCTTAGTGGTGTGCCATGGGATTTTTTACATATCCAAAACTGTGCTGTGGAAGAAAAAAAGATTGGGAAACACTGTTAAAACACTTTTTAAAAGTTTGCCAGGTGGCTAAATGATGCCGGTGTTCATTTTTTGATCAAGTACAGTACAGTTTTTTTTTTTACTTTTTAAGTACAGTGCATTTTTTATTTAACTTTTAGGTACAGTACATTTTAATTTAATAATTTACGTTTTTTATTTACCTGTATGTAAGCAGGGTCGCCGTGATTTTGCCAAGTAAGACATGTTCCTGGATCAACATTATTGTCCAAAAATATAGACTAAACCCAATCCCTAACCTTACCCATAATTTATTCCTAAAATCAGAGGGAAATGATAGCTGATTAACAAGGGTGTACAAGCACCTAATCCTGATTGTAAGCCTAAAACTGACATTTCCTGAAAAGTTATCTCTCAGTTTTGATTGGTTGATTGGAATGTTGTTCCAGGATCAACAAGGAGCATGTTGTACTTGGTCAAATCACACTCACCATGTAAGCACAGTGCAGTGTTAATGTTCAAACTGTATTTACAATGTTTAAAGTGGCAGACAATAATAAATATTCTTATTAGGAATAAAACTGCCTCATTTTTTAACTGTGCATAGCTGTAGCTGAATAATTAGGCCTACTACGCTACTGTATTTTAATGTTGGTCATTATGGTGGTATTTGGAGAGCCAAATATTTTCTGAGGTGGTACTTGGTGTAAAAAGTTTGAGAACCACTGTTCTAGAATGACTGGGGTGATTTTGTAAGGAAGTGCATCCATGTAGAATAAAAAAAAAAAATTAAAAAGCTGAAAAATGACTTTTTACTCTGGACACTTTTTAATGGAGAAACATGCTTTTAGGGCTGAACAATTTGGGAAAAATGTTGGATGCTCACACTTTTACTCAAACTAATAACCATAAAGTACATTTTAATAGACCGCATTTCCACAGTTTTGACCCATTGAATAGGACTATAAAATAATAATAATAAATAATGAATAAATAAATCAAATAAAATAAAATTAATGAATAAATATATAAGAATAAATAAAATATTATAGCAATATTTTATAATAATAGAATACTATTGTAAATTAAAAAAAATTATATATATATATATATATATATATATATATATATATATATATATATATATATATATATATATAT
>NW_015505390.1:27764-44216 GCF_001515645.1 Sinocyclocheilus grahami | reverse complement strand
ATTAGGGCTGTCATCGTTAACGCGTTAACGCATGCAATTAATTTTACAATCCTTAATGCATTAAAATAATTTAACGCAATTAACACAAAATTACTGACAATTACACAATTTCTTTTCTAACCCTTTAACCCAATTTTGCTTCTCTGCTTGCGATCAGATCATTTTAAGCTGCTAAACTCTGGGAAATTTTTCAGTCCAGTGATCCAGTAAGTGAATGCATTCAAACAATCCGTTCAAAACAGCGCTAATATAAAGGAAACCAGGCTGATTACATCAGAGATTGCAGAGAGAACAGAGACTTGCATTGCGTTTTCAGTGAATTATTCATTCCAGCGTGTTTCGCTTTTAAACACGAGCTCTGTCATATTCTGTGATTGTCTCTGAAGAGCGTGAGCCCTAACACGTCGTGCTGTGTGTGAAGTACAGACTGAATGGATTGTCAAAACATCCCACCTCTGTATGGTCAGGTGAGACGCAAACTACGTTTTCTTGACTGGATAACCAGTCTCGCTAGTAAAGTTTTGATGGATGAAGACTGCAATCAAGGTAAAGACGATTGCGGTGGTGTACAGGAGTCGTACAGTAAGCACACGTGAGTCCGTTATAATAATGCATGTATGAGTGCTCTTGACGCACTGATCGCACATTGTATTTATGCACAGGCAGACATTTCCATACATTCACGTTGTTTCCACACACATTCACGATAATGTTTTGATTTGTCATGTTTATGTTGCTGTGTTTAGTTATACTGAATGGATCCGTGTACTGTAGTCGATATATGCAGTCAGCAGGCGGTTGGTTTAGGGTTTTTTGGCGTCTCCATGTGGTCCTGTTCGGTATCGCAACTTGACTTCTCTAAAATGTAAAAAAAGCTCTTTGCTGTTGCACTGTACACAGGCTACTATACAATTATTTTTTTTCTTTCATATGTGCTTAGATTTTTGAGAATCACCCTTCAATCTTTTGGTTTACTTTGCTGAATATAGCAAATGATGACAAAATAAACATCTGAAACAAGATAAATGGTCTATGCTTAATTTCATGAAGTGTGTGATTAATCGTGATTAATCACAGAAAAAGGGTGATTAATTAGATAAAAATGTTTAATCTATTGACAGCCCTAATACAGTATATACAGTGGGTACGGAAAGTATTCAGACCCGCTTAAATTTTTCACTCTTTGTTATATTGCAGCCATTTGCTAAAATCATTTAAGTAATTTTTTTTTCCTTATTAATGTACACACAGCACCCCATGACAACATTTTTTTTAACTTTCCGCGCAGCTCCGCTTCCGAAGATGCATGAGTTCATCTCAAAGCGACTCTAGCCGAACATGCATGTCTGTGCCAGCATTTGTGTGAAACAAGCAGTTAGGTGTTAAGGGTCCACTGTTGCACACGTGCCACAGTATCGATACAGGGCCAGCTGTATCAATACTCGTATCGTCACATTTGCATAAAGGTGCAAATGTGGCCACGTCAGCTGCTAGATGCTAAGATTATTAACACCAACCGATATTATACAGAAAATCTCTTGCTTAGAATGGGTGACGTTCGATTGTGTCCCACTCTTTGTGCGGTCCGTCCTCACTCTAAATGCAAAATGACACCAAGCTGAAACTCACTGTTCTCTATCACACACTCACACACATACAATGACATGGCTGTTTGTTTTTGTGCTAAGGTTGTGTTGCCCTTTACACCACGATCTGCAAACTCATCTCCAACCGATAAGTTGCCAGACAAACCCTGCTAATTCACCTGTGTAATCCACCATGTGTGTTTGTTTATGTGTGAGCGTTTAGTCTTGGGATAGTGGATTGATTTAGAAGGGTAAACTCCCTGATCTGAGTCCCCAGTTAATTAAATGCCAATTGGATTGGCCTGCAGACCTGAATGCTTCCTGTGCGGTGTCCACTCTTACACACACACAAATACATGACCTTTCTCGTTGCTATGCTCACCACCAAAGTGCTTTTCCATTGTGGTCTTGAGAACCAAAATATCAATTGGCTTCACCACCATATTTATGTGCATGTGTGTTTTCTGGTAAATGATGCAGTGACGGTCAATTTGTGTTCTTTAAAAATGCAGCTGTACTATGGCAGAACATGCCACGTGACTTCTGTATTAGAAACCATGTGATCACTGGCCTGAGATATATTACATTAACATTTATTCATTTGGCAGACACCCCCTGGAGCATCTTGGTGCCTTGTTCAAGGACACAATGGTGGATGATTTAACAGTTTTTCGAGTTTGAACCTACAACCTTTTAGTTAATTTAGAATCAGATTTTATTAATGACATAACTGTATACATATGCTAATGCTTTTTCAAACATGCTCGAAATGTAACATTTTTTTGTAGTTGTTACACAATAGCTGAGTAGTTACGTAAGAGTTGAGCAGCAGCTGTGTTGTGACTCTATGGAAGCAGGCTATTTTACCCAGATGTTCCTGTTCTCAAAAGATCCTAAAACAAGAGGCTTAAAAGCAGAAAAATATGCCTCTTTTGAGAAGAGTTGTTTGTTTATGGAACGTTTGGAAATTACTCTGATTACAAGTTTTCAGAATTTAAAGAGTTGATTCCAAATAAATCGATTCTTGATTCTTAACAAAACTAGGAGGCAATTTAAGTTGTTATTTTAAAGGAATTGCTTTATTTACTCACCCTAAGGCCATCTAAGATATAGATAATTAGTTCTTTATTAGAACAGATGTGGGGAAATTTAATCACTTGCTCACCAATTGAAAAAAGAGTTGATAAAAACATCACAATATTCCACAAGTAATCCACATGACTCCAGTCCATCGGTTAACATCTTGAGAAGTGAAAAGCTGCATCTTAATTATAGATTTGTTTCTTACAAATGTTGCTTCACAAGATATTAATTGATGGACTGGAGTCATGTGGATTACTTTTGGATTGTGATGCTTTTATAAGCTGTTTGGACTCTCATTCTGATGGCACCCATTCACTGCAGAGGATCCATTGGTGAGCAAGTGATGCAATGAAATATTTCTTCAAATCGGTTCCGATGCAAAAACAAACTACATTTTGGATGGCCTGAGGGTGAGTAAATATTCGGCATGTCTTCTTTTTTGGTGAACTATTCTATTAAACAGTGCAAAAGTCTAATTTACAGTATTATGATTGATATTATAAATCAAAATTGATGATCTGTTAAGTGTATGATTCATTGACTTAGGTGGGCGCCTCCTGCTGTTGCAATGATGTAACATATAGAAAGAGTCACTCAATAAATCAGTAAATGAGTCTTTTTGTTGAGCAGAATCAAAAGATTTGAGTCACTGGAATAAATCAAAATACTCCCAGCTAGCTGATAATTCTCTTCTGGGATGTGTGGTAGTTTTGATAATCAAGATAATCTCTTAGTCATTTCACACTGAACATTTAAAGTTGACTTTCGATCCCCAGTGTCTCGGGAAGCATAGAATCAATTCTTTGTTGGAGTAAAGAACTCATGCAGCTCAATGGCTAATCCACATATATTGTAGTGAATAAGTAGTTGCATTTATATATTTCTCAAGCTCAAGGTTACTTCACAATAAGAATATGACATTGAACCATTATAAGTTTGTAACTGACATACAACTTTTTCCCATTCACATCTTTAGAAAAAATAGCAGTTGTTTTGATGTTTTTGAATGGACTACTTAGGAATATTTCTACATTTTTGAATGTGGTAATATATTCAGATTTTGTATTGTGGGATAGCCAGTTAAAGTGATGGACAATTCTATGTCAGAGGAATAAAAACAGGAATAAAAATAGCAGTAGCACTACTGTACTATATTTACAACCTCTTTTAGTCAATTGTGTACATGTTGCCAGTTGAATTGTCAACAAGGTGTTTTTTAATGTTTGGAAGAAAGACACTTTATTGTTCTATTCCTCTTTTAAGTCATGGATACAGAGGTGTAATTAATTATGTGGAGAACAGAGCACAGTCATATGTTTACTTCTAATGAATCTCTGTCTCTGGGCATTAAAGGTCATGTTCTTTTACCACAGTAACCTATTTACATCACCTGCTTTCTGTTCACAAATATGAGGTGGCTAGGCAACATAAATCTGTTTCAGGAACTAAGGCTAAACTAATATCTCTGTGTGAGAAAAAAGACAGATATACTTTGTAATGTTCTTTGCTGTTCAGGTATAATATCAAGCAACTTGGCCAGTTGTTTTGTTTACTTTTGCCCCACTAATGGCAATAGTACTAAAGTAAGTCTCAATACCACACCATCTTTCGATTTTAAAGCTGTACATTTATTTGTTTATTTAACTTTAATTTATTTGCAACTCTGTGTAGTAGGGCTGCACGATATATCGAAATTATCGAAATATCGCAAAAAGCATATAGCAAGGCCGTGCGATATCTGAATCCTTTTAATAATAGACTACTTAAAGCAAAACGTTGCAAAAGGTCAAAGTTTTAGTTCGACGCATATAGCAGAGAATTGCTTGACATTAAAAAGAGTTAAGTGCAATAAGTTTCAGAAAACAACTCTTTGCCGTCTCGTCTTGCTGTCTGACTCACACCTGACACACACACACACACACACATAGAGACGTGTTTCAGGCGCGTGAACACCGAGTTAATTCGTCTTTCGCATCTCCTCCTTATGTTTGAACAGACACATACACACAGAATTATGTCAATAGGACCCGTCTCGACGATCATTCTCGTAAACGCAGTCGGTTATGTTTTAAATGAATGGAAACAGCTGAGAAAGATATCGGATGTGTATCATTATACTAGATCCGTGCAGTCGGATTTAAAGAGACAGCAGCCTATAAATACGTGCTGCTGAATATGACACTAATGTTAATAAAACAACAAAACAGCTATAACAAAGATCAATCTAAATTTAATTCATACTGTGAACACTATGCAGTGTTATTTTACACGTAATTATTACATTTCTGTACCTGATTACTACCGTTTATATTATCTATGCTTGTAAATTGTGTATTTCTTTTTTTCTTTCTTTTTTTTACTGACTGTTCACTTGCCTTTAATCATGTTTGAACTTTCTCAGACTATAGTTTTTGCTGTGGTATGAAGAAGTACTTAAAGTGTATGGAAAGCAAAGTTACAATGATATAAAATTAGTGTCATTAATTTTTTTGGTTTGCATGTTACTGTATGTACTGATGTTAAAATGACATTTTCTGATTTGTGACATTAATTTTTATGTAATGCTAAAACACTGCTGGTCACTTTCAGAAGTTATAGTGATTCTTTCTTTTCCAAGAAAGAATGTGAAACAAATTGGTTATATCATTTTAATTTTTAAATATTTTAAAATATAATTGAAATCGATTTTACACACGTTAAGCAATATCGTATCGAATATCGCATTTTTTAACAAGGTATCGCATATCGCATTTTTCTTCAATATCGCACAGCCCTACTCTGTAGGTCATTTCAGTACAGCTTTTAAACTAAAGTCTGAGGAGACCAAACTCAGAAAAAAGAGGACTGATCTTTTTAACAGTACTCATACAGTAATCATGAATCAAGATTAGTCTCTCTTGTTTGCATTTTGATTGGAAAATCCTTACTGTCCTCAGCCAAAGCACTAACAACAGACTCTGAATAAATAGTAATGCCAGACCATGAAAATAGAGTGAGAGAGCCACTGAGGAAAGCTTGCAGTGTTCTTTAAGTTAGGAAATCTCACCTCTGATCTTTCCAAGGCCATTGAAAGGCAGATATAGTGACTTCTCTGTGTGTGTGTGTGTGTGTTAATAAAGTCTGCAGTGTCTTGCCAAGGTGATGACTAGATGAGTCAGCAGACAAGTCCAGAGGACAGAGATTTATCAATAAAAAATGCACATATCCTCATCCACATATTACTATATACTTGTATACGGTATACTTTCTAAAGTACATAAATGTACACCAGAACAGCAGTGTTTAATATGCATTAGCTAACTAATGTATTAGCCATTTTATTCCACAGAGCTGTACTAACACTGTAAAACTCTTGAAAAAGTGTGATATACACCCCCATGTGGTTGCATTTCTAAAATTGGATGTAGAATTAAGACTAAATATTAATGTGAGTCACCTGCTAGGGATTTTATACATGGTAGTAGCTGATTATTTATTAAACAGGTAATAAAAAAGCAATTTTCTAAATTAAAAACAAAAAAGTGTGTTTGAGCATGATATGTATGAAGTTATGTTAAGTGAATAAGTTTATGGGTGTGTTGTTTAGAGTGTTCAAATCCTGTGTTCTTGATTTCCTTAGAGTCCAGTATGGGCAAGGCATTAATTTCATGGTGGTAAAGCCCAGTAATCTGGCAGCGTGGGAAATCAAGCAAGAAGTAGTGCCTGGCTCCTCCTCCCTGTCCATGTTCTGCCAGAGGAAGGCCAGCTCCACCAATGAGAAGTAAGTACCATTATGATGTCAATCACTGCTTACTCTACAAAAGGGGTCTCCAAACTCGGTCCTGGAGGGCCGGTGTCCTGCAGAGTTTAGCTTCAACCCTAATTAAACACACCTGAACCAGCTAATTAAGAAAACTTGCTTAATTGACCATATGCATGGAACGTTCTTTAGAACTTCAGGCATAAAGATAAGCCAGCTCGTAAACTTCCGGTGAAGCTCATTTGATGTTGTGATATATAGGTAGAGACTCTTGAGACCCTCCAGAAACCTCTGACAGAAATCTCTCCTGCCTCGTTCTTGTCAGAAACTGAGCAACAAAATAATTGCAACACCGTAAATAATGATAGCGGCATTAACATACAGTTTCATGTTATTGAACAACATTTAACAACATATAATTTTATATGCCAAGCCTGGTAATCCTAGGAGAGTACCTAGACACGTAATTGTACATTTAAATGCTGACAACTAAACAACTGCTTAGGCTAAACTTAGCTAGCTAGCGATGCTATCTCGTAAACAACATCATAATGGTATTCTTGATAATCAATAACTTACCTTCATAGTCATGAACACATTTTTAAAACACATAATATTTTAAAGCCAACTCTACAGCTGTGCAGTAAAAGTCACTTTAAAAGTCACAGGGCGCATTCAAGACGCGAAAGAAATGCCCACTGCTATGATTGGCTAACAGTTTCGCTTATTAAAATAACAGATGGACGCTGCTTTGACGTACTCTGAAAACAACATGGGTAATTTGGGTTAAAAACTCATAAATGCTCAGTATATATCAAACGGTCTGGAAAAGACAATGCAGTAGTGGTAAAAGCATGTTTACTCACACTTATGTGTTGCGACATTACTGTTGGATCCACTCTAGGCAGACTCAGCACTGCATCATCCTTTACTTTCAGGCTCTCTGAAAAGCCTGCATCATACACTGTCTAGTTTAAAAAATGCATTCGTAGCAAAGCAAAGCAAACAAACAAACAAACAGTGTTTCACTGACACGATCTGGAGGTCTTTGCTAATTTTATCCCGTGTTTACACCGGACGCGAGCGGCGCAATGTGACTATAGACAACAGAATTATTACATTTTACAATTATTATACATAGAAGTATTCTGTCTACACTGGATGCGGCACGGTGTGTCACAACAAATCCCTGACAGTAAACTGATGTCCCGCTCTATTTCTGACATACAAACATGTATCAGTGGGTGGAGCTAAAGAGCCAGTGATGTAGAAGCAGGCATTGATTTCCTGCGGAGGTGGTGCTTTGTCACACTATTATGTCATAAAGTGGCACATTCCAAAACGAGTCATTTTCTGAACTTGGTTTCAATAAAAGCTGTTTTTGAACTTTGAAAGTTTTGAGTTTTGCAACTTGAAGAATGTTTTTATAGTACATTGACCTGTTATATGTCAAAAGATCAGGGGGAATTTGATTTCTCAGTTTACGACCCCTTTAAAGATTAACTTTTCATTCATAAAGTTCACATTAAACATATGTTTTAAAATGTCTCCTGGCAGAAAACAAAGACTTTTAAGATGAAATTGACATGAAATTACCATTATAATCAGTAGATGGCAGCAGAGGATCACTCATTGGCAGTTGCCATTTCAACTCCCTAGTTTTTTTCATGTCTTGCTTTTTGATTTATTATGAAATGATTTTTAGAACAAATTTGAGTTATTTTACTGTACTGAAGTATAACAAGTGTAGGAAGTCACAAAATCTCATGTCTTTTAAAAAATAAATAAATAAACCCAGACACCAACAGCCTAGAAGGGTTATTTTTTTAATACTTTTACTAGTTAACTACAAATTAAATAAGTTCTTTATTAATGGTATACAAATTAAATTATAATATTTTGAAACTGAGAAATGTGACCCGGACATACGTGAGACTCACTTTTTTATGCTCAGTCACAGAATATAAGGTGCATCACTTGAAATTTCACACCATTTAGAGGTCTCTTTTTTTTCTGGTAACTTTTTTTGGTTTGTACAATTTGGTTGGAGTGTTGAAGAGCATTGTAGGAGAAATGATTAGCTCCAAGGCTTCTTAATCTGGGATCCTATTTCAGTTTCTGCCACTCACTGGCTCTTTTTCTTCCATTGAGGAGAGAAAACTCTTCAGTGTAACAAATTCCACCTGCGTGCTTTTTAATCACCACACACACACTCCTTGATTGATTAGGCCTCGTGAGTCCTCCTCCGTGCATTTCCAGCACATTCGCTGTGTCTCCGACATTTCCTCTCCTTTCTCAACCATTCAGCGAATTCTCTGCATATCGTCGGCAGCCTCCTCAGCCTCTCTATCCTCCTCCTGTGCAAATTAGCTCCTCGCAGTCCCTCTCGTCTTCCCATAGCAGTCACCCTGATGACGGCGGCACCGTTAGCACCGCTCTAGGTTAGTTCCCCAGGCAGCGCGAGGAGATGGGTTAGGAGAGAGGAACGCCGGAATGGGAATTCTAATAGACGTTTCTGCGATTTATGGGAGTCTGTCCTGATATCCAAAGCATGTAGAAATCTCCCAACGGCATGCGGAGTGAGAAATTTACGACCCGAGTGTCACCCTAAAGCTGTCATCGTCGCCAGTAATTGCTCGGCTCTCATACTCATGTGGATTTTATACGGTGGGGAAAATTGGTTCCTGCACTTAAATGCTTCTCTGATTCAGTTGTTGCTGTGAGTCACACGCTGACAGAAGAGATGGAGTGAGAAAGAGATGGTTTATTAGTTTATTCTGATCACACGCTCGGCTGTCACACAAACACAGCACCTAGTGAGAAGCAAAAAGAGAAGTTGTGTTTTTGCCATTGAGTAAACAGAGGGGCGAAACTCCTTCCCTTCAGTTCCACTGTTCAGCGGCACATTCCATGAATACAGTACTCTTAGGTGTCCCGTGATTTCATAAGAGACACAGATCCCATTAGTTGTTGTTGTGAGAACTAGATATGTTAGATAATATATTATGCTGTTATATTATGCTTTTTTATATCAAAAGTACCTAGTTTTAAACATGTCAAATTTCTCAGGATAGGAATTTGAGTCTTTGAATCGAATGTTGTAAAATACTATTTTAATAATTTATTTATTTTATTTTGCACACTTTTTGTGTGCAAACCTGTTACTTGATTTGTTTAATTTTGTTTTGTTTTTGTTTTTATCTTGTCTTTTTTGTGTTAAGTGTTTATTGCTAGAAAATAATAAAATCACACAATTTTTATCAGATTTTAAACTAGAATTTAAACTAGATAGACATGTCCCAAATTTCTATAATTTTTTATAATTTCTAACAATGATGTACCATATGAATGTTTGGTGTAAAAAAGATTAAAATAAATTAAATTAATACTTTTATTTAGCAAGGATACGTTAAAGACATTTATAATGTTACAAATGA
This sequence comes from Sinocyclocheilus grahami, assembly GCF_001515645.1. Classification (NCBI taxonomy): domain Eukaryota; kingdom Metazoa; phylum Chordata; class Actinopteri; order Cypriniformes; family Cyprinidae; genus Sinocyclocheilus; species Sinocyclocheilus grahami. The sequence goes on along the minus strand of NW_015505390.1, from coordinate 34,371 downwards.
TTTCGGGTTTTAAACCATTGCTGTTCTTTTGAACTTTCTATTCATCAAAGAATCTTGAAAAAATGTATCACCGTTTCCACAAAAATATTAGCTAAAATATGATAAAATATAAAAATATTTAAAATGTTTTCAAAATTGATAATGATAGGAATACTTTTTTATAATTAAGCACCAATAGTAATTGATAATAATTAAGCACCAAATCAGAATTAATTCTGAAGGATCGCGTGACACTGAAGTAACAGGTGCTGAAAATTCAGCTTTGACATCACAGGAATAAATTTGTACTTTATTTATAGAAATGGTTCATTGCATGTAAAACTCTCATCTGTCCCTCATCTTTTCATAATGACTTATTAAACATTACAGATCTACAATACAGAGTTAGTTAATCCATTAGATCCTTTGTGTCATCTGTCATGACACACTTCCCATCTTGTGTTGTTGACTGTGTTTCTTCAGAATGCTGAAATAGCTTTGGATGTTTGCGGCAGGTGACCTTCAGGTCAGGCGTTATCAGTCTAACTGTTAGAACATGAAGAAATTTAAACAGCTAAAGAGTGAGAGGGAAGTGAGGGATGAGAGTCTTACATAAGGAGGAGAGAAGACTAACGCTCACTGTATTGATTTACTGCCACACACAAGCAGGCAGAATATATTTCCCTCGGTTGCGCAGCCATAGCTAATGAAAATACAGGGAAATAAAATTAGAGAAGCGTATGGGTCATTGAGAGCAGAGATAGAGAGAGAGAGTCGAGCACAGAATGGTAGACACTCACATGCTGGGTTTTGACCTAAATATGATAATGTGAGTAAATGTGATATTGAAAACACAAATACTTTCTCAATCACTTAAAGCATTGAAGAAGTTTAGCAGAATTTCTGAGGTGCTATTTTCAAAGAAAGTGAATGGCGGACACTTTTAAGCTCCAGATACAACAAAAAAGCACCATAATAAGATTGTCAAGCTTTAGAAGACTTAGAATTAGGGCTGTCAATAAATTAAACACATTAAACTGACAGCCCTACTTGGAAAATAGCACACAAGCCATATGGACTACTTTTTAAGATACTTTTATGGCAGTGATTTTTTCACAACAATGTTTGATAACCCCATGACTCCAATTCTTTGTGATTTACTGGATAAGGATTAAGGATAAGAATTAAATTTTTTTTTTTTTTACTTATTTCTACCCCATAAAATATTTTAGAACTTGACATAACTAGAAAAATCTGTTTTCATTATTCAATATGCCCATGAAGTTTTCCAGGTCTAGAAAACTTATTTTTTATATTATATTTTTAATAAATTTTCCCCCACATATGTCTAGGTTTTTTTTTCAAGATTGTTGTTGTTGGGGGTTTCAAGAAAGAAAAAAAAGGGGGGGGGGGGCTTGATTATTGGTTGTTTTTGCTTATTTTAATGTACCTTTTTGTGCTCTTGATATTTTGCTCTTGAATATTTGGAATTTAACAAATTTATGGTGGTTATGTAATTTTTGGAGCTCAAAGTCAAATGTCTGTTGCTAATCCTAGGTTTAATCTTTTTGTCCATTGTTATTCTGAATCTTTCTTTCTTTCTTTCTTTCTTTCTTTCTTTCTTTCTTTCTTTCTTTCTTTCTTTCTTAATTTATGGTGGTTATGTAATTTTTGGAGCTCAAAGTCAAATGTCTGTTGCTAATCCTAGGTTTAATCTTTTTGTCCATTGTTATTCTGAATCTTTCTTTCTTTCTTTCTTTCTTTCTTTCTTTCTTTCCTTCTCAAAGTATTTTTTCTGTATAAATCAAGTTCAGCAATCCCTCAAACCTCACCAACAACAAACATAAAACAAATTTTAAAAAGTAACTATAATAAAAATAGATGGATAGATAGATCTAGGGTTTTCTTTCTTTTTTTCTTCCTTTCTCTTTCTTGCTTGCTTATTTCTTACTTTCACATATAAGTGCTTAAGCAACTGTGGTAAACTGTAGGGCAGTGAGCTGGTCAGTCTAGGCCACATACCACAAGACTAATGCATCACATGTATAAAAACTCAATGTATTTATACGCTGAAGGCTACAGTCCGAGGGGGAGAGCGAGAGAGAGGAACGAGGTTAATAGGACAGGGGCAATAGGACAGGCGAGGGGTTAGTGATTCCTGCCTCCATCTGTGTGTGAGTGTCTGAGAGAGGTAATGCTTGTATACCAGAGTACTCCACTGAAGCGTAACGCTGTGGAATGGGTAACCCATGACCCCGCAGACGTTTACAGCTACTATCTTAATGCACACTAACCAAATGCTTTGAGACACAAGTCTAAAGTCACTCGAATAGCAAGGGGAATTAGTTACACTCTTTTGAAGTTTCTTGGTTTGAACGTTTGTTGCCACTTCTGCAGAAAAACATCAAAGAAAAACTTCACCTTTAGCTTTTCAGTCTTGTAACACATATAAATAGGGTAAGGCAATATATATAATATTAATAATAATTATATATATATATATATATATATATTAGGGCTGTCATTTGATTAAAATGTGTAATCTAATTAATTACATGATGTGGCGATTAATTAAACGAATTAATCACTAATTAATCACATATCAAATTTGGCTCAGAAATTACCATCAAAAGATCATTTAAACCCATTATTGTGTTAAATGAGAAAAGCATCTAGCAGACTTTACAAAAAGTAGCTTTTGTTTTGTGAACTTTCCCTTTAATTCGTTTTTTTATTTATTAATATGGAATTAAGTAATGAAGTAAATGGCTTTCTTCATGAATGGGTCATTGAATAATTAAATCAAATGATTCGTTCCAAATTCCGATTCATTCATGAAACACCGCTGTGTTGCTCGGTGACACACAACAGTTCTGATGTGGATTTATAGGTAATATTTTTGTTGGCAAAATTGAACAAAACCCAATATTGTGTCTAAAATATAATACAATATTAATATTATTATATTGTGTTATTTTCATAATTAATTAGATTAATTAAAACACATTAAAATACATACACACACAAATACACACACACACACACATATATATATATGTGTGTGTGTATGTATATTTATACATATATTATGCTCTATTTAAAAAAAAAAAATTCCACTAATAACTTTGTGGAAATGTTAGGGATGTCCCGAGTCAGTCTCAAGGATTGAGATTGGGGCCGATCAAGCATATATTTTTTTAACTGATCAGTATCGGCTCTCCTCAGTCTGATCCTTATCTCACGTCATCTGTCATGCTGGTGTCGCGCAATAGGAGGCGGTATGCACCTTTAAGTGGGTTTCCCAACCGCCATAAGAAAAATAAGATGCTCAAATGTGCGTGTGACACGTGAAAAACAGTGAGGTCTGTTCTGGTGAGTCATATTCAGTGTATTTGATGTGCACTTATGTAATCATCATTCATTTATCGTTTACTTTTATCTGCCGTCAGATTATCTGGCATTCTGACACCGCAAGCTTCATGCTTTCTAACCATATCTCCACTATATGTTGCAATTATTCTGCTCATTGTACATATAAAATACAAGAAATTTATATCAGTAGTCCCATATTCATAATTGGGACCACACAGTCTGTTTAAAATGTCTACCTTTGTAGCATGTTTGCGTCTGCATACAGTGTGTGCATATATATACATAGAGAGAGAGTATGCATCTTGTAATATATATGCTTAAACTTTCATCATACATATATTTATTTTACTTTCTGCATAACTCTGTATACATTGGATTGATTTTAATTGCTTTATTGTACTTGAAATGTGCACCAAACATACATTCCTATAGGAATATACAAGCATCGGATCTAGACTCTGTATTGGCAGATACTCAATATTCAATGACTCGAATCGGATTGGGGGCACAAAAAACCTGATCGGGACATCTTTAGTAAATGTACCTGCATATATTTTTACTAAGTTATTTTAACATATAAAAATGCCATGTGACAAATTTATGGAGAATTGTAAAAAGGCTATAAAAGTATCTGGAACCTCACTGTAGAATAATGTATTAAAATTATTCCTTGATGTAGCTTTATTGTACTTGAAATGTGCACCAAACATACATTCCTATAGGAATATACAAGTATCGGATCTAGACTCTGTATTGGCAGATACTCAATATTCAATGACTCGAATCGGATTGGGGGCACAAAAAACCTGATCGGGACATCTTTAGTAAATGTACCTGCATATATTTTTACTAAGTTATTTTAACATATAAAAATGCCATGTGACAAATTTATGGAGAATTGTAAAAAGGCTATAAAAGTATCTGGAACCTCACTGTAGAATAATGTATTAAAATTATTCCTTGATGTAGTAAATATCAAGCAAAATTGTAATGAAATGTTTATGTTTGTCATTTAGGTAATTTGATTATTGTTGATCATCTGCCACTGTACGAGTGATTCTAAATCAAGAGTGACTCTGCTGTGGGTTTATAAAGTCCATTCATAGAGTTACTCTGGTCATAAATTGCTCTTTGAAACATTTTACAACTCTCCAGGGTTAAATTACCAATTGTCCTGGTAGATTTGTGTTTGTGAGTAGAAGAGAGATGAAACATCAGGAAAGGCCCTGGGAGAGCTAACACTGACTTACAACTTACACTAGTGGTCTCTGTGTGTGTGTGTGTGTGTGTATGTCTATGAACTGTGTACCATTTAATATTTTACTACAAAATAGCTCCACAGAGAACAGTGCACAGTGAGGCTTACAGACACAAAGAAAGAATGAATAATCTTACACACAGTAGTATATGCATTCAGAGGCCCAGAGCTCATTCAGACACACACAGTGTGCTTAAAGAATGAGGCTGCATCCCAGCTTTCATACTCGTTTAATTTAATAAACAGTACTATAAAGTATGCAAAATTTGGATTAGTGTGTTCCATTTTCTCAGCCCATTGAAAATAGTAGGTTATATCAAAGGCAACTGCAAGGAGGGCTGTAGTACATTCATATTTATCTCAATAACAGTTGCTTGGCTTATGCAGGAAGTACATTACCGTTCAAAAGTTTGGTGTCAGTATGTTTTTTTTAAATATAATTGTACTTTTATTCAGCCAAGACTTATTATATTGATCAAAAGTTACAGTTTAATATTTATAATGTTACAAAATATTTCTACCGTTTTTTCTTTTAACTTTCTATTCATCAAAGAATCCTGAAAATGTATCAGTTTCTACAAAAATATAAAACAGCAGATCAGTTTTCAACATTGATAATAATAAAAATAACATCAGTAGTTGTAGTAATAATAATAATAATAATAATAATAGCAAATGTTTATTGAGCACCAAATGAGCATAAAAGAGAACATTTAAATAGAAAACTGTTATTTTAAATTGTATTAATATTTCACAATATTATGGTTTTTGCAGTATTTTAGCCAAGTAAATGCAGCCTTGGTTAGGGTTGGGCGATGTCTACCAAATTGGCATCGGACGATGTCTACAGTGAAACATCGTGATGGACGATGACATCAGGGGGCGGGGCTTGCTAGCGGTAGACTATTACGTTACAGTACATGAAAGTTCACTTACCACGTGCACAGAGTAAGGAGAGATGACTGATAGGACAATGGCGAATGATTTGCAGATATTGAGCACCACTGACAAATATCGAATCTTGTAAAATGTGTGGTAGGTACTGCCGCTCCGTAGTATAGAGTCCATGTGATCGTGAATCTCGAAAGTGAAAGTAAAATGAGAGCACGCTTTCGAAAGCGGTTTCAATGCCCTGCATATTAATCACGATGCTGGCCCAACCCTAGCCTTGGTGAGCATAAGATACTTCTTTTAAAAACCCCAAACTTTTGAATTGAAGTGTACGTGATTTGAAATTTTGTCTTTACGAATGAGAGAACAGTTTTTTTACCTGCATTTCAGGTGTAAATTCTATAATCAAATAAATTACTTTTTAAATCTATAAAGAGTTTAAAGGTAGCGCATTTAGCTAAATGCTGATGATAGGACACACTTAAAAGTGAGTTGCTTTTAAAATATTCCTTTCATGTTCCCGTTTTACATGTTATAGTACATAGTTCAATTAATGGCACACGTCATCCGACGTCCCCTCCGGAATTTCACCTATAAACATATAGTTCGTCTTCGTGATGATGCCATGTACAGTTTTGGGTGTTTCATTTTTAATTTTATAAAAGCTTCAAGTGCACTTGCTAGCGGTAGACTATTACGTTACAGTACATGAAAGTTCACTTACCACGTGCACAGAGTAAGGAGAGATGACTGATAGGACAATGGCGAATGATTTGCAGATATTGAGCACCACTGACAAATATCGAATCTTGTAAAATGTGTGGTAGGTACTGCCGCTCCGTAGTATAGAGTCCATGTGATCGTGAATCTCGAAAGTGAAAGTAAAATGAGAGCACGCTTTCGAAAGCGGTTTCAATGCCCTGCATATTAGTAGCGGCTCCCTGATGCCTGCAATTTAGTGTAATTACCCAACGATAATTTGCGAGAGAAAGTATTGAAATATTTTTTTTTATCCTCCCATCTCATAGGCTATTTATTCCCTTTAGGGGTTCTGTAGTACACTTAATTTCCTTTCCTAGCACTGAATTGGGATGCGGCAGATTGCGG
>NW_015505390.1:13870-25150 GCF_001515645.1 Sinocyclocheilus grahami | reverse complement strand
ATATATATATATGTGTGTGTGTATGTATATTTATACATATATTATGCTCTATTTAAAAAAAAAAAATTCCACTAATAACTTTGTGGAAATGTTAGGGATGTCCCGAGTCAGTCTCAAGGATTGAGATTGGGGCCGATCAAGCATATATTTTTTTAACTGATCAGTATCGGCTCTCCTCAGTCTGATCCTTATCTCACGTCATCTGTCATGCTGGTGTCGCGCAATAGGAGGCGGTATGCACCTTTAAGTGGGTTTCCCAACCGCCATAAGAAAAATAAGACGCTCAAATGTGCGTGTGACGCGTGAAAAACAGTGAGGTCTGTTCTGGTGAGTCATATTCAGTGTATTTGATGTGCACTTATGTAATCATCATTCATTTATCGTTTACTTTTATCTGCCGTCAGATTATCTGGCATTCTGACACCGCAAGCTTCATGCTTTCTAACCATATCTCCACTATATGTTGCAATTATTCTGCTCATTGTACATATAAAATACAAGAAATTTATATCAGTAGTCCCATATTCATAATTGGGACCACACAGTCTGTTTAAAATGTCTACCTTTGTAGCATGTTTGCGTCTGCATACAGTGTGTGCATATATATACATAGAGAGAGAGTATGCATCTTGTAATATATATGCTTAAACTTTCATCATACATATATTTATTTTACTTTCTGCATAACTCTGTATACATTGGATTGATTTTAATTGCTTTATTGTACTTGAAATGTGCACCAAACATACATTCCTATAGGAATATACAAGCATCGGATCTAGACTCTGTATTGGCAGATACTCAATATTCAATGACTCGAATCGGATTGGGGGCACAAAAAACCTGATCGGGACATCTTTAGTAAATGTACCTGCATATATTTTTACTAAGTTATTTTAACATATAAAAATGCCATGTGACAAATTTATGGAGAATTGTAAAAACGCTATAAAAGTATCTGGAACCTCACTGTAGAATAATGTATTAAAATTATTCCTTGATGTAGTAAATATCAAGCAAAATTGTAATGAAATGTTTATGTTTGTCATTTAGGTAATTTGATTATTGTTGATCATCTGCCACTGTACGAGTGATTCTAAATCAAGAGTGACTCTGCTGTGGGTTTATAAAGTCCATTCATAGAGTTACTCTGGTCATAAATTGCTCTTTGAAACATTTTACAACTCTCCAGGGTTAAATTACCAATTGTCCTGGTAGATTTGTGTTTGTGAGTAGAAGAGAGATGAAACATCAGGAAAGGCCCTGGGAGAGCTAACACTGACTTACAACTTACACTAGTGGTCTCTGTGTGTGTGTGTGTGTGTGTATGTCTATGAACTGTGTACCATTTAATATTTTACTACAAAATAGCTCCACAGAGAACAGTGCACAGTGAGGCTTACAGACACAAAGAAAGAATGAATAATCTTACACACAGTAGTATATGCATTCAGAGGCCCAGAGCTCATTCAGACACACACAGTGTGCTTAAAGAATGAGGCTGCATCCCAGCTTTCATACTCGTTTAATTTAATAAACAGTACTATAAAGTATGCAAAATTTGGATTAGTGTGTTCCATTTTCTCAGCCCATTGAAAATAGTAGGTTATATCAAAGGCAACTGCAAGGAGGGCTGTAGTACATTCATATTTATCTCAATAACAGTTGCTTGGCTTATGCAGGAAGTACATTACCGTTCAAAAGTTTGGTGTCAGTATGTTTTTTTTAAATATAATTGTACTTTTATTCAGCCAAGACTTATTATATTGATCAAAAGTTACAGTTTAATATTTATAATGTTACAAAATATTTCTACCGTTTTTTCTTTTAACTTTCTATTCATCAAAGAATCCTGAAAATGTATCAGTTTCTACAAAAATATAAAACAGCAGATCAGTTTTCAACATTGATAATAATAAAAATAACATCAGTAGTTGTAATAATAATAATAATAATAATAGCAAATGTTTATTGAGCACCAAATGAGCATAAAAGAGAACATTTAAATAGAAAACTGTTATTTTAAATTGTATTAATATTTCACAATATTATGGTTTTTGCAGTATTTTAGCCAAGTAAATGCAGCCTTGGTTAGGGTTGGGCGATGTCTACCAAATTGGCATCGGACGATGTCTACAGTGAAACATCGTGATGGACGATGACATCAGGGGGCGGGGCTTGCTAGCGGTAGACTATTACGTTACAGTACATGAAAGTTCACTTACCACGTGCACAGAGTAAGGAGAGATGACTGATAGGACAATGGCGAATGATTTGCAGATATTGAGCACCACTGACAAATATCGAATCTTGTAAAATGTGTGGTAGGTACTGCCGCTCCGTAGTATAGAGTCCATGTGATCGTGAATCTCGAAAGTGAAAGTAAAATGAGAGCACGCATTCGAAAGCGGTTTCAATGCCCTGCATATTAGTAGCGGCTCCCTGATGCCTGCAATTTAGTGTAATTACCCAACGATAATTTGCGAGAGAAAGTATTGAAATATTTTTTTTTATCCTCCCATCTCATAGGCTATTTATTCCCTTTAGGGGTTCTGTAGTACACTTAATTTCCTTTCCTAGCACTGTCTGAAACGCATTGCCTCACTCTGCTAATTTCCTCATAAAGTGTATTTTCTTGGATGAACGCAAGTAAACAGTGGCTAATTTCTTTGCTGCCCCTGAGAATTTGGTTTCATACGTGGCTGATTTCAGATGTGAATACCCTGAGGAAACTTTAAAATAGATTACACAAAGAAAACTGCCCCAAATCCTTTAGCCTCACATTTGGTTTGGCCAAAATATAGATGGTAGAAAGATTAACTGATTGAGCTTATCAAAGTTTTAGAGAACATTTTATGATCTTAACTAATAATTCAGTACCATGAAAATAGTCTCATGTGCTTTAAGTCTTCTGAATCCAAATGAAAGCTGTTAACAGCATCAAGCCAGACTTGAGACATGCAAGAAACAATGTTTAATATTTCATGCTGCATTTCGATATACAGACATTCAAAAGACATTTTTAGAGCTAAATGATTTTTAAAGCCTAAATTGAAGATTTATGCATTTGAATTACATATAAAATTCCTATTCATTACATAGTTTTAACAAAGCAATAAACTTAATGTGATGCATATTTGTCAGTCATACATCAATGAAACAGGTAAGATCTCAAGTGAATGAAAACAGCTGAGAAACAAATCGGATTTGATGTGTATCATTATATCGGATCCGTGCATCAGGTCTTAAAGGGACAGCGGCCTACAAGTACTGCTGTTGTCATTAATGATCATCAAACGACAAAACAGCTATGATAAAAATCTATATTTAATTTATACAGTGAACACTCTTCAGGTGTTATTTTCCCTAATTACTACATTTATTCCCTAGTTATTACATTACATGGTATTTTTTGACTATTCACTCATCATGACAGTAAAATAGGGCAATCTAAATCAATGTACTGCAGTATTTCCTCTCTCAATCAGTAGAAAATATGGTTAACACCCGGTCATGCATGAAAAAAAAAAAAAAATACCATCATGTACCGTGAAACCGGTATAATTTTGAAAAATACCTTGATATAAATTTTTGGTCATACCGCCCAGCACTAACATAGTATGTATTTCCAAATGAGAAAGTTACGTTCATTCTGGTCTGTTTGTGTGCAGATGGGCTTGAACAGGTCTGTGAGTAAGACCCTTTCGGCTTAAAACAGGATAATACAGAAACAGTAATTTTAGGAATTATGCTTGAGAGTTTGTTCATGACTCAGGCACACATTTTCAAGCTCTCCAGTAAATTTGTCTCAGGCTTTAGAGCTGGAAAAACTGAGCAAGATTTGTTAAAACTGGAGATGTGGACATGCTGCTTTCAGAAGTAGCCCACTAGTCAAATAATTAATATATTGCAGGGGTCTTAAACCACCACTCCACAAAAACAAATCACAAGCCATGTGCTAGAACAAAAGACACGAACACGCAGCTAATGAGAAAAATCATAAGCCGCGTGTTCACACAAGACAACAAGAAAAGCACGCGGCTGAACACAAACCGCGTGCTACACAAAACACAACACACGTGGACAGAAGAGCGCACGGCCGAGCGAACTCGAGACCGCATGCTCCCACAACAGACAGAACATGGAGCGCGAGTGTCCGGACCCCGACACGAAACTCAAGACATGAGTGCCGGGATCTGAACACCACGCTCCAACATGAAACAGTACACGCAGACGAGAGCGCACGGCTCGAGCACACTCGAAGCCGCACGCTCACATGAAAACAATGACATGCCGCGAGTGTCAGGGCTCTGTCACAAAACTATGAATTACACTAGACCGAAGTGACAGAACCCTGACACACCATGGCTGCATTTATTTCATAAAATAAATACAGTAAAAACTGTAATATTGTGAAATATCATTACAATTAAGAATTGCTGTATTCTATTTTAATATACTTTTAAAATGTAATTTATTCCTATGATGGAAAAAAAAGAATATTCAGCAGCCTTTACTCCAGTCTTCAGTGTCACATGAACCTTCAGAAATCATTCTAATATGATGATTCATATAAATTCCTTCTTATTGTTCTGCTTTTTGTATAAACATTTTTTCCAGGATTTTTAGAATTATTTGATTAATGGACAGTTTAAAAGCATTTATTTGAAATCAAAATCTTTTGTTACATTATATTTTTACTGACCCCAGACTTTTGAATGGTAGTGTGCGTGTTTATGTAACTTACCTAGGTGATGATTACAAACAAGCCTGCTTATTCATACTTTACATCAGTTTTGAAAAAAACGTTCTGCAATGCATGTCGATCAGACTTCAATTTTTATCTCTCAAATGCACACCACCCGGGTAGTCTGAGACATCCAGTGTAATCCAATAGTGTTAAACACAGGATGTAAATCGGCTTTGGTGTGTCTTAGAATTATATTATGATCCCATCACTCAAACTATAATTGGAGGTAGTCAGGGACATACATAACGCACTGTTTTTCTGATGCGTCCTGGACAACACCTGTGTATCAGGAAATCAGAGACCCACCCCTTAATGAAATCCAATCACATGTAGTCACTGGAGACTGCACTTTGAGATCAGGTGTAAACAGTAATTTGTCTCAGCTGACCACTTGTGATCGGATCAGCGGAGACAGATGTTAACACAAGAAAAAAGCTGTTTGATAAGATGTGTGTGTGTTTAAATATGGCCTTCCTTTTCTGTTTTGTATTAAGTGTTGTTGAATGAGTTTAATGGAGGAGAAGTAAGAGCAGTTAAAGGATATTACTCTTTTATTCATAATACTAGAACCAATTAGTGTTACAAATGCCTCCTTTAGTCTCAAAGGGAAAAAGAGAAAGAGCTAGTCTCTGTACGCTTGCGAGTATTTTCTCTTCTTAGACAAGGTCTTGCAGATACTGTATGATTTCAGATGAGTGTTGTTTTTCTAAAGCATAAACCTGGAGGTAACCATTTTAGTGGAAAATCGCTCTCTTTCTCTTTTTCTCTCTCTCAGTGTGTATGTGTCATTAAGTCACTGTTCTCATTCTACAGTATGTTTCTGAACCAGTTGGAATTTAAATTGAACTGGCCTTGCATCACAGGAAGTTGAATAAGAATTGTAACATGAATGACACTGAATTGCAGTTCAAAGAAATTCAACACAGTCCAAAAATGATACATTTTATTAGTCAACACAGGAGCAAAAGGGACAAAAATGAACAACATATTCTGGCTTCATGTTGTCTTTCCACTGTACAGTATATACAGTATACTGTATGTGTGTGTGTGTGTGTTTCATAAAATATATATGCATATAGTCTATTCAGCAGCCATTATACGAGACTTCAGTGTTACATGACATTGCTTATTTTTATAATTGATTTTCAAATATTTTCCAAATACAAACTAATTGGGAAAGACGTACTTGTCTTTGAGATTTTTATCGGTCAGATAAAAATACCGCTTTCTCAGTAATCATATAAATCAACCTGGTGTCATAAAGACTACATTTTCTGTTTGCCCGTTATCATGTGTTTATCCACACGTCTAAAAGTGGCAGGGCTTTTAATTAGTGACTTTTTGAAGCCTCATTGTCATGGCAGTCCCTTTGTGCTTTTCTGAGCGAAATGTGAAGGAGAATCAGACTGATTGAACAGGTGCGCTCTCATTTCCGTTGGTCTGTTCCTTCCAAATGATTGTTTTGGACATTTCATGCCTATTATTCACTGTCTCATTAATTAAACAGCTGCTAGCATTGTAGCCTCATTAACAATGCTAGCACATACAGTATAACAGTGGGATGGTTCTTGCTCTAGCTTAATCTGGGTGTTACAAACAAATCGTAATCTTGAATTTGGGGGACAAACAACAAGCAAATTTCAATGTTAATGTAGTTTATATTGAACACATGAAATTTGGAAGTAAGTGATTTGCAGCTCCAGGCCTTCCATAACACTCCAGTGCTCTTCTCTGGTTCTTCTCAAACCAATGCACTCTTTCTTAGACACCTACCTTTTGGGTTTAATGATTCAGAGTTCTCTTTGCCTTTATTTTCCTGCCCTCCTTCTGTCCATTAGCACCAGTCCTTTGCCTGCTCGTATGATTCACTAGCCTGATTAGCTGAGATTGTGTCCTATTATCACTTACATGCAAAGGCCAATTTCTTCATGTTTGTCTCTCGATCACAAACTGTTACACAGGGACTCAGGCACTCAGCATCTGCTCACCATGCCACTTATTCACTTTACATCATGCATACACACTGTTATTCACTCTCAGGATTAATTATCAGTTTGGAGTACTGATGATATTTACCTGGGCAGGAAAGGCATTAACTCGTAGAAAAGTCTTATTTGCACTTAAAAAGTGATGTAGAGCAATAGAGACAATAGACAGGAGAGAAAAGACTATTACTCTGTTTATTTTTTTTATTTTTATTTTTTAAACTAGTCTGTGTGTGCAAGTGTTAAACCCTGTTTCTGGAGTATTTTTAACATCTGGTCTGATGCTTTGTTCTCATTCCTGTAGAGCAAGTGCATGTGGATTTAGTGTAAATACTTTAAATATAGTTCACAGCTACATGAAAATTTGGTAATTATTTACTCACCGTCATGTTGTTCCAAACACATATATGTATGTGTATATATGTATTTATGCTCCCAGATTAGTCATTTTTTTAAAGAAATTGATACTTTTATTAAGCAAGGATTCATAACAGTAAAGCCTTTGTTACAAAAAATAATAATAATAATTCAACCAGCCCCAAACTTTTCAACAATGGTGTGTGTGTGTGTGTGTGTGTATTGTAGCTCAGACATGGTCATTATGAACTGTCATTGTATGGGAAACAGCTGTAGGAAGATTCTTTTGCATTAGGCATACAAATTAGAAGCGTTCAGGTATGGAATAACATCAGGATAAATAATGGTAGAATTTTCTTTTGAACTGCTTTCATGTATCTTGTAAATTGCTGATTACAGATTATGTCATCAGTAAAGCTGTTGGGCCTGTTGAGCCTCTCATCAAACATCTGCTTCTCATTCAGAAAGACAATTCCGTTGAATTCTTTGGCTCAGAGATCTGTTCTTAAAGGCACCATTAGGCGGCAAATGTTGTTGACTTATAACTGAGACACAAAAGGGTCTTCCTCAAGAGGACGTTTATGTGCTCAGAAAGACAAATCCTCATTTGGACCACATTCAAATTTTTGTTGTTGTTGTTATTAGAGACTGAAATGTGCTTAAAAGTATTATGGTTGAATGTGTTTTTCCAATCATGTAACTGATATACAAATGGAATTCTGCTTGTACCGTTTCTGCAAAAAAAAAAAAAAGTATTCATTATTTTGAAAAGACTGACTTGTTCACTAGGCCAACGCTGAGAAGAGGTACCACGTCAATGCTGTGTATAGTGTATAGATACAGATTGTGGGCTTGGCTTATACTGCTTCCTGTTCCTGTCTCACACAAAGAAACTAGCTTAGCATCACACAGTCATGGAAATATAGTCCAAATTGTAGTATCACATGTATGCAAACTCACAAACATACTTCCTTGTTCAGCCCATGCCGCATGATTTTGATGGTTTCGTTGGTTAAAATGTAGCAACATAACTTTGGATGATGGCAGGAATCAAGCAGTTTTGGGCTGTAATTAGCATCAGTAGAGCGGATGAGATGCGGATGGGTCTTCATGCATGAAATTAGCCAGTGTTAGCAGCCCCTGTCATCAGGAGGCATTAAACATTAGCCTCAGTGGTGGCAGCCCTCCTCATCAGGAAACATAAGGCATTAGCCTTACCGCTAACTGCCAAACTCATTCGAAAATATGAGATGAGTAGCCACCGCCGCAGCAGCTCATGGTTAAACAATAGTCCCTGGCCTCCCATGTCACAGCTATTTTTAAGTTCGCTGTCTCTACTGATAAGTATGAAACATAGTTTAGTACCAGAGGGGCTGGCTAGTCCAGTCCAGTCCAGTCCAGACTATTTGGACAAATGTAAAAAAAAAAAAAAACTGTCATAATGTTTGTCATATGATTTGTACAAAATATTATACTTTTTTTTCTAAAATATGCACTGCAGAAAATTAGACCTCAGTCAAGGGAGATTCATCTGTTATATAGTTTCTTGTTGACAAATATAACCATTTAACAGGTTGAAATGGTAAAAACCTTATCAGGGGACCTCAAAAGACCAGGTAGATGTTTGGTGACTGTTTGGCAATTTGTCTGCACCCTGCTGTCATTACTAGTAAATGCAGATAGCTTTAGACCCATTTAACTGCGTGGGCCTAGCGGCTGTTTGCTAATCACTAATGACAAAATGCAGATCATCAAGCCAGTAAGTGTCATGTAAAGCACAAGGGAACCAATGGCTACACATTCAAAACCGCACTATTGATTATTGATTAGCCCGTGCACGTCCTCCACCGCTCACACATTTGCACTGCCGCTGGCACACATTAGCTATGAGCTAAATTTATTCATCTCAGGGTCAGTGCATTTTTGTCCTTAATGGTTTGGAAGCAGCAGGTGGAAGCGACACTGAACGTGGAGAGTACTGATAGCTAGAGAGCTGTGCTGGAAGTAACACTTATGTGTTTTTAGGCAGTTAACAAGGTCAATTGACTCCTTCGGTAGTGAGTCTAAGCCATAGACCCAGTGTGTGACATGAGGAGAGGTAAGCTGGCAATTTGCATTAGAGTGTACGAATCCAGGCCAATGCGGAGAGTGAGGTGAAGTGGATGCACATCCTCAAAACCCATTCATCGGGACATTTAAAAGAGTTGTAAATGTCTAAATTTCGGTGTAAACATCCAATTGTACCTAATTTATTTCAGTTCCTTTTAATTTTGTTGTGTTTATCTGAGCAGCATTTTTCACACTGGCCTCGGGTTTGGCATTTATGTGTCCGTCAGTTGTATAATGCTGAATTCTGCAAAACAATTGTGTTGTGCAATAATTCTTTGTACAATGCTTTTGTCTGTTGCATCATCCGGCCGTGGACTTAGTGTAAACACAAGGTTATTCACCCACTCATACATGCATGGACGGATGCAACCCCTCCTGTCATGGTGGGTAGTGCTCCCAAATCTAATATTGCGGCACTTCATTGATGTGTGTTTGTGGGTAGTTAATGGGTTATTCGCAGTGGCTTTATAATAGTACAGACAAGCAGTACAATTTTTTTAGTGTGAAATCATAGCATACACTGTGAAAAATGCAGTGTAAAAACAAAATTTGGATTCGGTATGCCAAGATTATTTCAGTTAATAAAATATACAGTTGTTTTATATTTAATATTAGTACATTTAAAAAGAGACACGCAATTTGAATTTATAACTCTAGTTGAGCTGTGGCCTAGTGGTTAGTGTATATTGTCCAGACACATTGAGCTGTGGTGGTTGTATAGGAAATGCAGGTTCAAAGCACATCATGATCCAATTCACCTTTTTTTGTTTCCATAGTTTCCTTTCGACTCAGTATTGGAGTATTTCTCATGGTGTCCTTGCCAAATAGTCAGGGGATCTATGAAAAATTCCTGAATTTTGAATGAAATTCTCACTGCAAAACCATGGAAAGCAATATGACCACTTTATTAGATCATGCTGACTACGCTATAAAAATTTTTGGTGTAGTCGGCAGGATCTAACAGCTTGTACAGTCGCCTGGGTTCTGTATGTACATTTCTCATTTGTTTTTTCGGTATAAAAATTCTTTAATAAAAAATTTTTCTCCTTTGAATAAACCAACCAGTTTTGAGAGGAATCATAATATTACAATATGTTATTTGAAGCATAAACAAAACCGTTTTTTAAATTATTCAGGTAAGCTTAGTATCTACGTATAGGTCATCTCAATGATAAACTGAGACATTTACAAAACTGAGCTTGTGTAGTTTGAAACAGTGTTCACAAGTTTGTTTCGATTCTGGTAGATGTAGCTTCTACATCTAGCATCATGGTAGGTCTGTCTTGAAAAGTTTATACATTATTGCTGAAACGGTTTCATCCCTGAACACTTCAGGGTGAGAAGTGGTCCTTTGTGCTAAAATGTTTGACAAGCTCTGCTCCACTGGCTCTATGAATAGCAAACCACCACAAACCAGACATGGGAACATGTAAATGGTGTAACCATACATGTGCAGAAGCAAAGTGGTGAGAATGGCTTCTGCTGCTGTTGGTGTTCTGATGGACTGTGTTGAAATATCTCTTCACGTTGATCTGCGGCTTGATGAAATGTAATTTGTTTGACCTCAGGGGTGAGTGTACAGCTACACCCTGATGTGTTTGTGTAGTTAAAAATGCCTCAGCTGTGGTAGAAAGGCCGCATATCTAATGTGATTGAGTCGGACACCCTCCTCTCTCTCTCCTTTCCTTCTACAAATGTTTTCCTTCTGCTTTTTTTTTTAATTGTACACATTATCATTAAGTGTCTATCTATAATTTATCTATCATTATTGTTTACCACATGGAGTTCAATTGCTTTGAAATGCATGTTTAAACAGTTGAAGTCAAACAACAATGGCCGCCTGTTTGTACATGCAATGTGCGTGCTTTATAGATAATTTAGCAAGACATTCTTGTTTAGTGTGCTTGTGGGCATGTTGCCTCATTTTCAAATAATTTATTACTTTTCCTTTATCTTTATAAGGTTGCTCTAAACTAGGTTGTTTCTAATTTAATCTCCTCTTGCGTAATCCAGCTCATAATATGTTTAGCTTCGTAAAATGTGCAGATAGGTGCAGCGCTATTGATATTGTTGCAAAAC
>NW_015505390.1:10472-13802 GCF_001515645.1 Sinocyclocheilus grahami | reverse complement strand
TTTTTTTTTTAATTGTACACATTATCATTAAGTGTCTATCTATAATTTATCTATCCATTATTGTTTACCACATGGAGTTCAATTGCTTTGAAATGCATGTTTAAACAGTTGAAGTCAAACAACAATGGCCGCCTGTTTGTACATGCAATGTGCGTGCTTTATAGATAATTTAGCAAGACATTCTTGTTTAGTGTGCTTGTGGGCATGTTGCCTCATTTTCAAATAATTTATTACTTTTCCTTTATCTTTATAAGGTTGCTCTAAACTAGGTTGTTTCTAATTTAATCTCCTCTTGCGTAATCCAGCTCATAATATGTTTAGCTTCGTAAAATGTGCAGATAGGTGCAGCGCTATTGATATTGTTGCAAAACACTAAATTGTGGTGAATTCATTCAGCTAAAAATCCAAACTGTTCAGCAAATGGTTATTAGTGCTGTGTGGTCTATTTGGGAGCAGATGAACAGGGTTTGCGGTTTGGCTTGTGCTGCCGATGACAGGCCAGGGATCAAGATCTTTTTCCCCATTCTTTTTTCATTAAAAGTGCTGGCCTCAAAGTAACTCCAAGTTTAATCGATACCCATTTACCCACTGCGAGAGCTTTGTGTTCCCAGAGAGGAATATGGGCAAATGTTGTCCCTTTAGGGGCATTATGGGAAAACAAGCATTCTGTGTTCCTCTCTTGCTCCATATACATCAGCGTAAATCAACCCGCAAAACACACTTACACAATCACACACCCACACACATGTCTGTATGGTAAGATACACTACATAATGCACAACTGCACAAGCCACTCCTTTGCTCTCTTGAAGTCAGCATGGTTAAGTAAACACACTCAAACACATTTGATTTATGCAAACTTTGGTGGGTTTTCTACAAAGTCATAAAAAGATAAATTAATATAATAGGAATGCAGAAATAAAAAATAATAATAAATTCGAAAAATATGAATATGGTCCTGTGGAGCATTGCGTTAGCAGCTCAAAAGGGCGTGGGTTCAATTCCCAGGGGACACGCATACTGGTAAAAAAAATTAATAGCCTGAATGCACTGTAAGTCGCTTTGGATAAAAGCGTCTGCTAAATGTAAATAACTTTTCCTTAAATGATCAGCATTCTTAACAAAAAGGGATAAATTATGAAGATAATTGAAAAATAAGACTAATTAAGCTATTTGTTGCAATAATAACTATATTTAATGCATATATTAATAAACACTGAGGCAGATGTCTATCTAATATGTTGCATTAGAAAGTGATTCACTTCAGTGAATTGGGTCATTTAGACAATTCATTAAAAAACGTTTTCACAAAATTTAAATCTCTTTACCATGTATTGTTTTCGACTCATATGTAAATGTGTCTGTTTTGTTGTATTTAGTGTAAATTTACCAGCTGAAGTTTTATTCTTTCACCCTAATCGAGACCCTTATTCAAAATATTGCTCTGATTAAATTATTAGAGGGTTAATTTTTTAATTATAAAACCACATTTCCCCTTTAAGTAACTTCAGTATAGTTAGCTTGTAGCATCCTTAAAAGCATCGTAACATATCCCAACTGTAACATTTTGTTTTCATATCTATTGTTATTTATAATTGCTGTACCTTTATTACAGAAGTCCTTTAAATTACCGTTAAATTACTTTTATCTTTTGGCAGCACTTACAAAAGGCTGATATCCACAAGTAAATGGGGTCATTTATTATTGTAATATTAACTTTAAGGTAAATTAATTACCTTCATATGGCCAAAATTATTTTTATTTCCTTTTCTTTTAAAACATTTATATTCTTCATCATGGGTTCTTCTTCCTAAATACTTTTAGCGACTGATTGGTTGTCACACTTCAAATGCATTTTGCAGCCCCTTTTTTCTGACGTAATTCTCCCATTCTCCCTATATGCCCACACATCCATTCCCACAATCCCATACCCCTTTGACACACACACACAACCGCATCAAACCTTGAGCATCCAGTCCCCGAACACTTAAAAGATCAGACCCTCCATTGATTCCCAGAAGCCTCTGTGGGAACATGTGCTTTCAACCTATGCCAAACTTTACCGTCCTCACTGACCCTAATTTAACTACATCCCAGTTTGTGCTTAAATGAGTAGATTCATTTGATTTTAAGAGCCGGATCGGAGACGTACAACTGTCAGCCTTTCTCAACCTCATTCTGTCCGGCTATTCTCTTTTCTGGACTGTTGGATGTGGTTTTTGTACAGGTGAATTCAGTAAATGGCTTCTATGTGGCTGGATAAGAATTTCAAATCCTCATAAGAGATTAAAAATGTGTTTTTATTTGCCACATGTCCGCCCAAACACAGCACTTACACTAAAAGCAACTAATCCAATTCTGCTGTACCGCATGTCCTCAAACAGACCAGGGTAAGGTGCTCTCACACTTCTTTGGGACTGCCAATTTTTGCTTTCTTGTTTTCTATATCTCTGTCTCTTTTTTTTTAATTTTCCTTCTGTCTCTCACACACAGACATTGAACCCAGTGCTGGCCAGAGACAGACTAAAATATGTGAATTTTCAGATTTGGCAGGTGTGTGTGCTTTGGGTACAGAGTGGTCAGGAAGTATGTGTGTTATGGAGCAGGACAGGAAGGAGATGTGCAGTCATTAAGGGGTTGTTGAGAGTGTATATCTGGTGGGGGTGTGTATGGGTAGTCCAGTGACAGGCGACCAGATACCTGGCCTAATTCAGTCACTTTGATCGGAGCACTCGTTTGCATTACTCCCTAAATATCCAGCCTGATTTTTCCAGAGCTGCATCCTTTCTGACCCTGCGCTCAACTTATTTTCAGCCCCTACTGGGCGTCTGCTGGGAAGATCAACCGTCTGAACCCCTGTGGCCCTCTGGGACTCGAGGGAAAGATGCTATGATGTTTAAAAGTAATGCAATGTAATAATGCACTCAGATTCATCCACAGTACCACAACAATTGCACAGTGTGTTGTGACGAGTCAGAAGCGTGTGGATCCATTTGCAGCTTTATTAGAAGAGTCAGACAATACAGGGTCAAATACCAGCAAGGTAGAACAGCAGAGACAAGGCTGAGACAGAGTCGAGTACCAGACGAGAGATTGGGGCAGGCGGCAAGCAATCAGAGTCCAGGGGAAACAATCCAAGTCGGGGCAGGCAGATAACAATCAGAGTAACAGGAAATAGTCCAAGAACAGATGTACAGAAATCAAACACGGGTATAACGCTCAGAAATGACAGCAAGGGCAAATCAAGACTTCGCAGAGAGTCTGTGTGTGTGAGTGGTTTATATGTGTGTGTGTATATGAGGTGCAGGTGTGGATGATTAATCAGTCCCA
>NW_015505390.1:0-10451 GCF_001515645.1 Sinocyclocheilus grahami | reverse complement strand
GTGTGGATCCATTTGCAGCTTTTATTAGAATGGTCAGACAATACAAGGTCAAATACCGGCAAGGTAGAACAGCAGAGACAAGGCTGAGACAGAGTCGAGTACCAGACGAGAGATTGGGGCAGGCGGCAAGCAATCAGAGTCCAGGGGAAACAATCCAAGTCGGGGCAGGCAGATAACAATCAGAGTAACAGGAAATAGTCCAAGAACAGATGTACAGAAATCAAACACGGGTATAACGCTCAGAAATGACAGCAAGGGCAAATCAAGACTTCGCAGAGAGTCTGTGTGTGTGAGTGGTTTATATGTGTGTGTGTATATGAGGTGCAGGTGTGGATGATTAATCAGTCCCAGGCATGAGGGGTGATGGGATTTGGAGTCCGAATGGGAATGTCTAATATTCGGGAGACGGTTCCCTCTAGTGGTGCGGAGGAGGCGGTAAGGGAGCCTCCTCAGTAACACAGTGGATGCTTATCATGGAACACTTTTGTTTCAAAAATTGAAAGCGTTGTTGAAGGGGTGGTGACATTGAAGTCATGCGACCATGGTGTAGCTCATAGCCCATTTAGCTTTTTACTTCTGATGATTGTATTTAGGATTCAGAATTCCTTAAAGTTGTGTTAATTTGTGAAGATTATCTTGAGAAACAAAATGTGTAAGAATCATAAACTTTTGTTGATCACAGAGCTTATTTTCAGCAATGGAAAGGAAACATCTTATTAGCTTTTTGTCAGGAGAACCAGGGTACTGCTAACTTCTAGGTTGCCTACAAAAATATCTCCACAGCACTCTATAAAGGTTGATTGTATCATGTTGCTAAGCTAATGACTTGATACTCTTATAAGCATAAAATATGCACAGCAGGTACTAATGTTGGGTGAAGTAGTATGTTTTTACTTATATTTAATCATTTTATTGGTACTTTCTGGTATTGAATGAAGTATATTTATAAGCAAAACTTTTTGGTATGAAATTATGAACATTTCTCTCTTTTCACCATCTGTATTTTGTCACTGAACTCATTGACGTGCATTTTGGGATTGCCATCTCCACATGTTTTAGGATACTTTCGAAGGTATTTTAGGAGGCAGCATGTTTCTGGATTCCATTTTGGAATGACCTTTTGTGTCTGGAAGTGCTGAGTTATTGTCTTTGTGCAGGTGCCTGAATGTTGATGCTTCTAAGTTTATATGTGTATATGAATATTCAGAGTGTAATTCATAATTAATAGCAGTCAAACACTGAAAGTGTAACACATTGATTTCTCTAAATAAATGAATTGTAATTGCTTCAGGATCCCATTCCTTAATGTAGGCAGTGTGCTTTGTAGTTTATTTCTTTCTATCTTTCTATTCTACCAATATTCATATTGGAATCCTAATGTTTGTCAGGAGAACCAGGGTACTGCTAACTTCTAGGTTGCCTACAAAAATATCTCCACAGCACTCTATAAAGGTTGATTGTATCATGTTGCTAAGCTAATGACTTGATACTCTTATAAGCATAAAATATGCACAGCAGGTACTAATGTTGGGTGAAGTAGTATGTTTTTACTTATATTTAATCATTTTATTGGTACTTTCTGGTATTGAATGAAGTATATTTATAAGCGCAACTTTTTGGTATGAAATTATGAACATTTCTCTCTTTTCACCATCTGTATTTTGTCACTGAACTCATTGAAGTGCATTTTGGGATTGCCATCTCCACATGTTTTAGGATACTTTCGAAGGTATTTTAGGAGGCAGCATGTTTCTGGATTCCATTTTGGAATGACCTTTTGTGTCTGGAAGTGCTGAGTTATTGTCTTTGTGTAGGTGCCTGAATGTTGATGCTTCTAAGTTTATATGTGTATATGAATATTCAGAGTGTAATTCATAATTAATAGCAGTCAAACACTGAAAGTGTAACACATTGATTTCTCTAAATAAATGAATTGTAATTGCTTCAGGATCCCATTCCTTAATGTAGGCAGTGTGCTTTGTAGTTTATTTCTTTCTATCTTTCTATTCTACCAATATTCATATTGGAATCCTAATGTTTTATATTTTATTAAGTCAGATGGTGTTTACATCCAGACAGCTGAATGCAGTCATAGCTTAATATTCTCTACGTGGGAGGGAAAATCCCTCTTATACTGTAAGGAATTCCTGCATTTGTGTGTGTTTTTTAGTATTCTTATTCTTATTGTCTTTGCATATAATCAAAACTAAATCTGTTAAATGCTAAAAATCCCCATAAATAATAGTATTTTATCTGTTGTGTCAAGAAATAGATGGTTAAAGAGATTTTTTGCTTGTTGTATAGCAGCACCATCCCCAGAGAGTCAAAGATAGCTGGTATTTTTACCATTCACACAGTGGAAAACAGATTGAAGTCCCAGTGGCTCTGGAAGGTCCAAATCAGGTTTGGACTGGCTTTCTGTCTCTCATAGCAGCCCATGACATCCTTTTTGACACAAGCCTCCGACATCTATGAGGAGAAGGGAGATAATCATATATATGCTTTTGAATTGGAGGCCTCAGAATATTCCAAATAGGATGAAACTTTATGGAACCCTCTGATGATATTCAATAAAAAAGGAATTATTCCTTATTTAAGAATTTTTACAGCATTTGTTTTAATTGTGTTTTTTTCCCTTCTATTAGCTATAGTTGTGTGTGTTCTTGTGTGTTAGTAGATATCTATGTTGTGAGTTGCTGTGCTAAGGTTGTGTGTGTGTGTGTGTGTGTGTGTGTGTGTGTGTGTGTGTTCACTTGTATAATGTGTGTGAGATTTTAAATGCAGTTGGATTTATGCAGTGGTGTGTGAGTTTGATATAAATAAGGAGCATTTTAGGACCGAAAGTTATGAAACACTCAGACCTTAAAAAGTACTGTTGTGGGGTTACCATGGTACTGTAATGATGTCAGATGGTAATGTCATTGTACTTAACTTATATACACTACCATTCAAAGGATTGGGGGTGGTAAGATTTTTTTAAATGTTTTTAAAAGAAGTCTCCTATGCTCCCCAAAGCTGAATTTATTAATCAAATAAACAAATATTGTGAAATAGTATTACAATTAACAATAAATGTTTTCCTTTTTAATATATTTTAAAATGTAATTTACTCCTATGATGGCAAAGCTGTATTTATAGCAGCCGTTACTCCAGTTTTTATTCTGTATACAGTATCATTCTTATATGCTGATTTTGTGCTCAATATTTTATTATTATCAATATTTAAAACGGTTGTGCTGCTCAATATTTTGTGGAAACCATAATACATTTTATTCAGGATTCTTTGACTATAATTTTCAAAAGAACTTCTATTCAAATGTATGTTTTGTAACATTATAAATGTATTTATTAATGTACCACGATACTGCCACAGTATGTTTTTGAACGGGTGTGTTCACACTGAAAAATAAAATCCAAAAGTTACAGTACCATGGTAATATTGTGGTATTTTAAACATGGTATTCTCGAAAGTACCTTGGAATACCATAGAAATACCATGGTACACATGGGAAAACATATTACTACCATGATAAATTAGCATGTGATACTATCACTCTACTACAGTACAGGAGTAGTACTTTTTTTTTATAAGTGTTTAACAATGTGAAGACTGCCAATTCCCTTCACATGGACACACACATCATCATCATCATGTCATTAGGTATCAGCATGGAGAAGGTAATTAGAGAGAGAAATCAATTCTTTGTGTTGATAATTTGGCAGAACTCTACGTGCCCCAGTCGTAGTCTATGTACATAAGTGAATTTCAAAAAGAAACACAATGAAATATTCAATAAACTTTCCCTCATGGCTAGTCAAGTTCACCTTGTACCAAGAGCCATTCTTCTGTAACCGCTCTCATAAACTACATGAAGTGGGGGTATAGCTCCACCTCCCAAAAAAATCTATATATTATTATAAAAAAAAGATAGAAAGAGGGAGAGCGAGTGTGTAGGGCCAAAGATGTATTTTCTGGTGTTCTGTTATAGCGAGGGCCACTGAAGTGTGGAGAGGATTGCAGATTGGACAGTGCATTCACACAGGAGATGAGTTTGCCATTACTCTTTTATGTCTGCTTTCACAACTCACAGCTTGACTCCGTCTTGTGCCAAAAAGGCATTTTCCTTTCTGCTGAAAACCTATATCTATTACTCTTTCTTTCAGCAGAAATATGGATTTAGTGAGGGTTAGCAGAGGACATCAACTAAACTATCACACTTGCAGCCCATTAGTCGATTAATTGCAGTTTGCATGTGTTTTAAATTAAAAGCCTAGGCAAAAGATAATACGTTTCACTGAATCTGTGCTTCTCTAACAAGCCACAGGTGGCTTTGTTTTATATTAGTTACAGATGCTCGGAGAGACTGTAATTGAATAAATAATATTTGGTAATTTAGCTGTTTTTGTACAGGAGAGAGTCCCAGTTTCAATAGGCAAATTATATTTTATTGGGTTTGTTTTACAGGACTGAAATGTCTTCTGTCATCAATGTGCAGCTTTAACAATTAGGGCCTGTTTACACCTGGTCATTTCATGCATTTTCGCTGATCGAATATCTATCGGATTAGTTAAAACGTTTCCATTTACACTTAAATGTGTCGTCGCAAAACGGATTTAAATCCGATCTTCAATTCCCACGCTATATTTAAATTTCACGTCAAATTTCATTTAGAGTTCACGTCAACGAAATCAAAAGATAAGTGCTGCATTTGATTAATTATCAGCTCATTTCAAGATCAAAGACCGCAATAGGAGAGCGCACAGCATCAGCACTGGAAAGATAAGTTTGTCTTACTAGTTTTAATGAAGATGATTGTGTGTTGACCGTCTGCGTCTTACTTTCAGTTTCATTCGCAGCAGTTTGTTTCATTCGGCTTGCTGAAGAGATACTCAGCTACTCGTCCGCGGCGATGCGTGTTGCATTAGCGCAGTCATATCTGAATATAATGTCATATAGCCTATAACACGCTCTCACGCGTTTATTATTTTAACATTTTGGGAGGAGTAAAATTTGCATATGTGGTTTCAACAACCAGATGCATTTACTCTGGTCCAGTTTCATTTGGAATGCGGCCCAGACCACCTCCTGAAGTGGTTTGAGCAATCGAATTTATATTAAATTAAATTAATGCATTTAGCAGATGCCTTTTATCCAAAGAGACTTACAGTGCATTCAGGCTATACATTTTTTACCAGTATGTGTGTTCCCTGGGAATTGAACCCACAACCTTTGCGCTGCTAACGCAATGCTGTACCACTGAGCCACAGGAATATTATATCCGACTCTAATGCGTGTCGGAGGGCATTTACACCTGGTCTTTTCACGATCGGATAGCTATCCGATCAGACAAAGCGCATGAAGTGATCAGGTGTAAACAGCCCCTTACAAGCTGCAAAGTGCAGAAGAAGAGGAAACTAACAAGGATCTAATTTTTTAATTAAATTGTCAATTTGTTTTGCTTTGTTTTGTCAAATCAGAGGAAAATATATAAACAGAAATAGGGCAAGCATAGTAATCAAGTAGTTTTCAACTGGTCCAGTTTCATTTGGAATGCGGCCCAGACCACCTCCTGAAGTGGTTTGAGCAATCGAATTTATATTAAATTAAATTAATGCATTTAGCAGATGCCTTTTATCCAAAGTGACTTACAGTGCATTCAGGCTATACATTTTTTACCAGTATGTGTGTTCCCTGGGAATTGAACCCACAACCTTTGCGCTGCTAACGCAATGCTGTACCACTGAGCCACAGGAATATTATATCCGACTCTAATGCGTGTCGGAGGGCATTTACACCTGGTCTTTTCACGATCGGATAGCTATCCGATCAGACAAAGCGCATGAAGTGATCAGGTGTAAACAGCCCCTTACAAGCTGCAAAGTGCAGAAGAAGAGGAAACTAACAAGGATCTAATTTTTTAATTAAATTGTCAATTTGTTTTGCTTTGTTTTGTCAAATCAGAGGAAAATATATAAACAGAAATAGGGCAAGCATAGTAATCAAGTAGTTTTCAAAAAGACTGAATAATATTGCTAATAACAAAAATATGTCTAAAAGCAGCAGAAACCAGGGCTTGATTATTTTAAAAAAGAATTTAATTTATTTTATTATTGTCTGTTTTTACATAGTCAAATACCGAACAAATTTTCAGGGCTGAACACAAGGGTGCTTGATATATTTTTTTTATTAGCCTTGTAGCTGCTATATATCCATCCCATAATACTGATTTGTTAATGCAAATTTAAGTGAGTTTTCATAATCATAAAAAAGGTAAATTAAAATAAAATGAAATGCTGAGAAAAATAAATAAATACATATATAAAGTAAGATTTAATTTTTATATATTTTTTTTTAGGTGAAATAGTCCTTAGATAATCAGTCAAATTAAAACATAAGATTAAATTATGAAGATAATTGAAAAATAAGACTAAAGCTATTTATTGCAATAATAATTATATTAAATGCATATAATAATAGAGATTAAGGTCAGGGCAGATCTCTCTCTCTCTCTCTCTCTCTCTCTCTCTCTTTTGCACTGTGCTCATTCTCTGTTGATCACTTCTGTCCTTGTGCAGACAGACCCACCCTAAATGGCTTATATCCTGCAAACAATGTTAGTGAGACTGTGTGTGTGTGTGTGTGTGTGTGCTTCCTAACCGCTGGACAGCACACTTCACCCTTTAGATCTGTTTTGCCATTAACTTTGACTCAGGCACTGATGAGGACAGTCCCAGCGGGGGCCTTAAACTTGACCCTTTGGGTCATTTCAGAGTGTGAGAGTTTGGGCTTTGTGTGTGTGTGTGT
This sequence comes from Sinocyclocheilus grahami, assembly GCF_001515645.1. Taxonomy (NCBI): domain Eukaryota; kingdom Metazoa; phylum Chordata; class Actinopteri; order Cypriniformes; family Cyprinidae; genus Sinocyclocheilus; species Sinocyclocheilus grahami. Next base: position 3,646 of record NW_015505390.1, on the reverse strand, counting down.
ACAGATTCTGTTGATTCTGCTCGTTCTCTCTTGCTGCCTGAAAGAGAACAGGTTGTTAGTTTAGAGGCTGTACAAAAAGAGCTGTCGCTGTTGAAAGATTTACAGAATGTGATAGGTTAAAGACAACTTAAGCACTATCAGCATCACTGTTGATTACTCATAAATTTGCTATGACTTGTCCTTCAGTTTGTAAAAACAAAGGGAAACATGTGTACAGTACATTATTCATTGTCATCATTTTCTAAGGCTTATGCTATTTCAAACCTACACGATTTTCTTCTGTAGAATACAAAAAGAGATGTTTGGTGGAATGTTCATGCTATTCTTTTTCATACAATAAATTTTGGCAGTAACCAGCATGACAAAAAAAACACAAATAAAGTACCATGAGAAAGACTAACTGGTGACAGAATTTTCAACTTTGCCTTTAAATTACTGCCTCAAAATACAGAGAACGTTTTTGACAGACGGTGAGTGGGCTTTGATGCCTGTTGACCCTGCCTGTGCTTTTTGGGTTTGACCCTGCCTGTGCTTTTTGGGTTTGCTCAGACAGTCCTCGTATGTGTGAGTGTGTATTTTTTTTGGCTTTGTTTTGATCCTCTTGTTATATGCGGTGGTGTGTAAACAAGTGTGACAGCCACTTGAAATCACAGAATGACAGAGTACATACATTACTCATTGTGTGTGTGTGTGTGATGAGATATGGGCGTATTTCTTGGACAGGAAGTCCTCTTCTCTCTAAATGTCAGCGGTCACCCATCAGAGCCCAATAAAGAATGCAGATTAGGAGAGGGGGATGAAAAGAGAGGAGGAAAAACACTTGTCTAGCCAAAAACACTGAAAATAAGTGCCAGTGCCGGAGGCCACAGCGGTCAAGAGCAGCACAGAGGGGGCAGAGCAACTCCCACTGCGCAGGAGTGCATTAAATAAACCAGAATACACACAGAAACAAACAAACCTGCTGGCACACTGATTTATCTCTCTCTTTTCCCTCTGAAAAGCTTTACATTGTATATATGCTAGTTTTTATTCCGCTCACACAGAACAATGGTTATTTACAATTATTCATTTAGCAGACGCTTTTGTCCAAAATTACTTACAAATGAGGAATATCACAAGCAATTTGTCATGAGAAATTATGGATCCATTTAGTTAATGCATTTTTGTAGTTACATGCTGTAAATTGTATATAAGCAGGTCTAGTTGTACTGTATGTGTTTTGCTCCTACTATACACTACCGTTCAAAAGTTTGAGGTCAGTAAGATATTTGAATGTTTTTGAAAGAAACCTTCGGTGCTTGCTACGGTTTGATCAAAAATACAGTCAAACAGTAATATTGTGAAATGTTATTACAATTTAAAATACCGGTTTCCTGTTTTATATATATATATATATATATATATATATATATATATATATATATATATATATAAATATTTAAACAATACCGCCACTCCCTATACTGAGAGTACGCAGTTTGCGTAGGGCACCAACTCCCGGGGGGGGGCACCAACTGCAGTTGCTCAAAAAAAAAAAAACGGCAAGCGCCATTCCCGCTTCCACACTCACACCTCATGTTTGCGGCTGAATGCAAATGATCATAAGTGACAACTATGCCCGAGAAAAGATATCAGCAATCAGCAAACATTAATCAGGTCCGGACCTCGGTACATTTTTCATGTTCAAAAATAAAATTTGTCGTCTGAATTACTAATTTGCTCTTAAACTTCTCACATGAATGTCTACATGACATGTGTAATTCAGTTTAGACAGTTTGCAAGAATGTTTAGCGTCAGTGGTATAAAAAGTTAGCTACGAGACGCTGGTGGAGTGAAAGAGGCTTGAGAGAGTTGTGAGTGAGGGCACGGGCGCAGCGCGTTGCCAGATCCAGCTATTATAATAAGCGTTTTTGGACTTGTCTTTTCCACTTAATTTGACACTTTAGAAAGTTAATAAAGTAGGAAGTTGCAGTTTAGAGTCAGCGATATTGTTATCTTATCTAATTTTGCAAAAGATTTGAAATAGTTTCGGTTTACATTTTTTATTTTTCATTTTTTGTTTGGTTTAATAGCAATATCTGGCAACACTGCATCGCCGGCACTTAAACTGACAGTATCAAAAAGGCCCATGGATACAACATTCAGTAAGGGAAACGCAAACAATAAATATATATATATTATCTGTCAGAAACGTTATCAACGCTGTATAAGTAGCATTTAACACTAGAGCACAGATCTGTAGAACAAGTAGGTAGGTTACAGAATGAAATGAAATATGCAAACACTAGTCATGAAGAAGTCTATGCTATTTCTTTCAGTAGGCCTATAGTAGTTACATTTTTCACAAATCATGCTGTAAACATTCATAAGAGCACTAGACAAAGTTATCAGCTATAATATGGTTATTAATAAAAACTATAACAGCATTGTTGCATGAATAATAAACAAAATTATCCACTCCTAACTGGAGCCATGCTTTCAGGTACATTCAAAATCCTGTGAATTTTTTTTGGCTGTTGACGTTAATATTGTGTTTTAATGTCGATAATTTCACCACCAGCAACTAATTTAATATTCTCTGAGTTTCCATGTTCCATTACGAAAATTAGCCATGGTTTTAACACAAATAAAACCAAAAATCATGGTTCTTGTAGCCATGGTAACCGCAAATTAACCATGGATTTGTTACTTCAATTAATAATTTACAAAGAAGTATTAAGATGATATTTTTTTGTGGTTATAAAAACAGACCTAAGCCAACAATAGCCTTTCTAGGGATGTAACGGTATGAAAATTTCTTATCACGATTATAGTGACCAAAATTATCACGGTTATCAATATTATCACGGTATTGTTAAAATGTGCTGGATATGTTAAAAAAGTAACGACACATAAATAACTTCACCAAGTTTTATATTTAAAAATCAACAAACAAAAAATAAAATTACTTTTTGTTTGCATAATCGCTAAAACAATAACATTACCAAAGATTGTTCGGATTTTAAATGACAACTTGACTGACAACAGTTTAATAGCATGTTGAAATATCTAATGAAAATGTTCAAATAAAGCTTTGAAAAAGTTTAATAAAAGGTAAACCTCACATTTCAGCCTTTAAATAAAGAAAATATGTCAAAATGATAATTGATTAATAAATGATTATATGTATTTTATCTGTTCCATAAAGAATTCTAGATAGCTAATCTGAATTGTTTAAATGTGTAGAATCCACATAAGCTTGTTTTTCATCAACTGGTCAAAATGTACAGCAGGGCATGCTAATTCGGTCCGTTTTTTGCCAGACAGAAACTGCAAACAGGCTGAACGTACATATAAGTCTCTGTAAATCCACTCGCTAACAGTAGGTGGCGCTTATGGAAAAGCTGAATTAAAGCTGTTTCTCGTAACCTCCGTGGACAAAGCAGTACTGCGATTAAGAACACTTCCTTTAGGTATTACATGGAGCAAAGATGAAAACAAAATGCCATCGAATCGTTTCTGAAGACAGTAAGAACCTTCAGAGGTACATTCATATAATGAATTTATTAATATATTCATTTGTATAATTACCATAGCACTCTTTTAAAACCTCCCAGCTTTTCCGCTGTAGCGAATCAGCTCATGGGAAATATGAATAATTAACCAT